>NC_091310.1:22916254-22956254 GCF_038502225.1 Cherax quadricarinatus | reverse complement strand
TGTATAATCCTACGGGTTTAGCGCTTCCCCATGATTATAATAATCAGAAGGCCTAGTGTAGGAGCGTCTCAGTGGTAGGCCTAGTGTCTCAGTGGTAGGCCTAGTGAAGGAGGGTCTCGGTGGTAGGCCTAGTGAAGGAGGGTCTCAGTGGTAGGCCTAGTGTAGGAGTGTCTCAGTGGTAGGTCTAGTGTAGGAGTGACTCAGTGGTAGACCTAGTGTAGGAGTGTCTCAGTGGTAGGCCTAGCATAGGAGTTAGGAGTCAGTGGTAGGCCTAGTGTAGGGGTGACTCACTGGTAGGTCTGGTGTAGGAGGGTTTCAGGGTAGGCCTAGTGTAGGAGGGTTTCAGGGTAGGCCTAGTGTAGGAGGGTCTCAGTGGTAGGCCCAGTGTAGGAGGATCTCAGTGGTAGGCCTAGTATATGAGGGTCTCAGTGGTAGGCCTAGTGTAGGAGGGTCTCAGTGGTAGGCCTAGTGTAGGAGGGTCTCAGTGGTAGGCCTAGTGTAGGAGGATCTCAGTGGGAGGCCTAGTGTAAGAGGATCTCGGTAGGCCTAATGTAAGAGGATCTCAGTGGTAGGCCTAGTGTAGGAGTCTCAGTGGTAGACCTAGTGTAGGAGGGTCTCAGTGGTAGGCCTAGCGTAGGAGTGTCTCAGTGGTAGACCTAGTGTAGGAGGGTCTCAGTGGTAAGCCTAGCATAGGAGTGTCTCAGTGGTAGACCTAGTGTAGGAGTGTCTCAGTGGTAGACCTAGTGTAGGAGTGTCTCAGTGGTAGACCTAGTGTAGGAGGGTCTCAGGGGTAGCTCTAGGGAAGGCCTAGGGAAGGAGGGTCTAAGTGAAACAAAGGTTTGGCTGGTAAAAATAAAAAATGGTTTTAATAACGAGCAAGACACTGTTTCACCAACACTGTGTACATCAGCAGTGTGCTGCTACCCTAGTTTCTATGGTAGTTACATAGTGGTAATAAAACTTAGCTATGTTTCTGCGTCATATTTCATCACACCTGTGACAAGTAACGAGGGATTCACTCTGGCAGCCCGGCCTCAGATAAGGATTCCATGATTACAGCCTAATCTACCAGGCTGTTTGTGCCAGCGGTCCGAAGGCCCGCCACCCATCATAACACAGCTGACCAAAATAACTTCAGAATAAAAATATACTCACTGGAGAAGAGGAAACAGAGTCCGATGATACTTTAGAATTTTAAGATACAAAAACCCTGGTCCTAAATCTGCCCACTGCCTTTCGCAACTGTTAGACCACTATGATATGGTCCTAGATGCGCTGGAAAACAAACAGAATGCAGATGTAGTATACACAGACTTTGCAAAAGAATTTGACAAGTGCGACCATGGTGTAATAGCACACAAAATGCGTGCTAAAGGGATAACCGGCAAAGTAGGCAGATGGATCTTCAACTTTCTAACCAATCGCACACAAAGAGTAGTGGTAAACAGAGTTAAATCAGATGCTGCCATAATGAAGAGCTCTGTCCCACAAGGCACAGTACTCGCATCTATCCTGTTCCTTATTCTCATATCAGACATAGACAGAGATATAAACCACAGCGCTGTATCATCTTTTGCAGACGATACTAGGATCTGCATGAGAGTGTCATCCATTGAGGACACGGCAAAGCTCCAAGAAGATATAAACCAAGTTTTCCAATGGGCAACAGAGAACAATATGATGTTCAATGAAGACAAATTCCAACTACGTTACGGAAAACTGGAGGAAATAATAACTAGGACTGAGTATACTACAAACTCCAATCACACAATAGAGAGGAAAAGTAATGTGAAGGACCTGGGTGTGGTAATGTCCGAAGACCTCACCTTCAAGGACCACAACAATGCCACTATCACATCTGCTAGGAAACTGATAGGATGGATAATGAGAACATTCAAGACAAGAGATGCTAAGCCAATGATGATCCTTTTTAAATCACTTATTCTTTCTAGGCTGGAGTACTGCTGTACATTAACATCCCCATTCAAGGCAGGTGAAATTGCAGAGCTAGAGACTGTACAGAGAGCCTTTACTGCACGTATAAGTTCCATCAAACACCTTAACTACTGAGAGCGCCTGGAAGCACTTGACTTGTACTCACTAGAGCGCAGGCGAGAGATATATATCGTAATCTACACCTGGAAGATTCTGGAGGGACTGGTTGGTCCCTAATATGCACACAGCAATCACTCCATACGAAAGCAAAAGACTTGGCAGGCGATGCAACATACCCCCAGTGAAAAGTAGGGGCGTCACTGGTACACTAAGAGAAAACACAATAAGTGTCCGGGGCCCTAGACTGCTCAACAGCCTCCCACCAGCAATAAGGGGCATTACCGGTAGACCCCTGGTTGTCTTCAAGAGGGAGCTGGACAGATACCTAAAGACGGTGCTGGATCAGCCGGGCTGTGGTTCGTACGTTGGATTACGTGCGGCCAGCAGTAATAGCCTCGTTGATCCACCGGGAGGCCTGGTCGTGGACCGGGCCGCGGGGACATTGATCCCCGGAATGCACTCCAGGTAGACTCCAGGTAGGTGATTGTTCTCTCGTTAGTTCTTCGATGTTCCTCAAGATCACATCTAGTTTATGTTCATTTCTAGTGCATTCTGTAATCCATGGGTTTAAATTCATAGCTAACTTTTCACAAAGCCTCATTAGCTATCCGGTGTTTAACTGTTCAGTCAACGTGCTTGCTGGACGTTAAAAATTCGTATGTTCATTTCTCTACTTTTCCTTTTAAATCTCTTAACCTTATATAATGACCTCTCTCTCCATGGTCACAAAACTTGTATGTCAATATACCTTTACATACATATGGCTAGTTTCGAATATTCTTCTACCTTCGCCAACTGTCCTATTTACCTGTTAGTCTAACTTGTCGATCCCGGGTCATAGGCTGGCTGGCAGGTACCAGACCAGGTCTCTTGGCTGATGTACGTAGGAATCCTCTCGGTTGATGTAAGCAATCTTATTGGTTAATGTACGTAGGTGTCCTCTTGGTTGGTGTACGTAGGAATCTTCCTGACTGATGTACGTAGGAGTCCTCTTGATGTACGGAGGAATCCACAAATCACTTCCGACCCTCCCTCTCTTAATCCATTACATATCCTTCCGTTTCTCATACCCTCCTAGATAATCCTGTTTGCTCTCTGCCAATCCCGTTAATCATGCGAGTAATTGAAGGATTGAGCGACGTCTTTCCATCTACGTACCAGCTCGATCAATCCATCACAACGTCGGTGCCGCGTCTACCATCAGTCAGGGGGAGCGCGAGTGAGCGGCTTCCCCTTCTTCTTCAGCAGCTTCATTCTACGACCCTCCATGCCTCCCTCTACTACCTCCATTCATTTACGACCTTCCGTTCATTCATGACTTTATCACGCCCTATACAACATACACTACTTTCCATCCATCCCGTAACCAGCTATATACCTGTGGAAGATATAGAGAGTTTTCCCTCAGCTGCAGCCCAAACTGAGACTAGTCTTAGGAGCTGACTGCCTGATCAACTAGATTGTTGCTGCCCGCAACAGGCAGGCGACTTTAGAAAATGGAGTTATTATTGTATTCACTGGGAAGCACTCAACCCTTAGGAGTCACTCAGCATCCTGGAGAATTTGATCCGAGGAAGGGAGAGGAGCTCACAGTCCTTGGATTACGATCTCTACACCAGGATCAAAAAGCCGCTTTAAAGGGGGACAGAAGGAAAGAGTAACAGGAGAGATGGGTGAAAGAGGGAGGGAAATAAAAGGGAACATGGAAGGGAAAAGGGGGAAATGGAAAGGGAAAGGGGACAGTGCAGCAGAGGAAGACTGGAGAGTGGCTTCATTTGCCGCTGTACATTATTCATCAGCGACCCGGCATCCCTGGTGATGATGATGGTGATGTGTGATGATGATGGTGATGTGTGATGGTGATGGTGTGCTGGTAGTGATGGTAGTGTTGATGGTGGTGATAGCAGTGACTGACGTTGTACAGCCAGATGGTTGGTATTTACAACTCGCAATCCAGTGCAGGCATCACAGGCTGCCTGAGCAGAAAACATCCGCATGCCGTTAGCCAGCGCTCTTTCCTTCATGTTGTGGGCCTGGAGCAACTGCTCCCCAAACCCCCACACTGAAATCACTCATTTCGAAAGCAAGAGGCTTGGCAGACAGTGCTAAATACCTCCAATGAAAAGCAGACGTGCCATGAGTTTTCTCAATAATTGTGAATGGGCGAAGGCTTTTCAAAACCCTCATCTCATAAGGGAAATTACCAACAAACCCCTGAAGATCTCACATTCAACGATCACAAACCTGAACATGAAATCACTTCATGTAAAAACAAGAGACTTCGCATATAATGCAAAGAACCTCCAATAAAAACCAGGTTCTCGACGAGTACACAGAGAGAACTGGATGAGTGTCAAAGGTACCCGACTCTTCAACGCCCTCCCTCCGTTCATAAGAATTTCCAGCAAAGCTCTGGCTGTCTTCAAGAGGGAACTTGGCACGCTCCATAAATTAGTTCCTGACCAACCGGCCTGTGGGTCGTACACTGGAATGCGTGCGCCCAGCAGTAACAACCTGGTTGATCAGGCCTGATTAGAAGGCCTGGTCTGTGACTTGGCCGTAGGGGCGCTGACCCCCACGAAAACCTTCCTCAGGTATCCATCACGTAGCTGTCTTTAAAGAGAGAACTTGATACGTTTCTTACGTTAGTTCCTAACCACCTGGGTTGTGGTACATGAGTTGGTCTGCTGCAAACACCAGTAACACTACCACCATCACTACCACCATCACCACGGCATCACTACCCCACCACCACCACTATACTACCATACCACCAGCACCACCATAACTCGAGTTCCCTGTCCAGCACTCGGTCATTCAGCTTCCTCAGTCTAGCCGTCACAAGGAGACAGGTGACGATGAGTGATACCAGCATGATCACTGTTTCACAATGGATCGTCATGTCCATCAGCCTATTACTGATGTATCCGTATCCCACATACTCCGAGAGAGAGAGAGAGAGAGAGAGAGAGAGAGAGAGAGAGAGAGAGAGAGAGAGAGAGAGAGAGAGAGAGAGAGAGAGAGAGAGAGAGAGAGAGAGAGAGAGAGAGAAACTAGGAGGGAAGGGGAGCAGAGCAATGCCCCATATATACACACACACAAGCGGGGTTGTCATTTGGCTGTTGTCCTCTGTCGACTGGAGAGTCTGACTAGACCACTGATTGTGGTTATAATCATAACCATAATTTTTAAAGAGGTGGACCGGTAAGCCAGCGGAAGGCCTCGGTCAGATGACCAAAAGATCCAGCTGCGGGTTATCATATGACTAAGACCCACGTCAGGAAACATTTGTCCTGTTTCCTGACAAACCGTACCCAACCTAACCTGACCAGGCTGGTGTCCCCTAGTGGTGGAGGTGGCAGTGGTGTGGCTCCACAGTATTAGTGTGGGAGTAATGTATCTAATTTACTCTGAATTACTCCTTCCCTTTAGCTATATTCCTTAACTTCTCTAAATGTATGTGTTTTATAAAGTGTAAATTCTATTAATAAATAATAAATTTATTTTGCTTACTGACATGTCAGTGTATATTCAATTAGCGTTATTCTCACACATGATGACAGAAAAAACGAGAGTTTTCCGACACTTCGAGACCGGCTCTAGGCCAGGCTTGTCTGGTGCTGGCCTAATCAAGCAGGCTGTCGCATATTCATTACAACCTGGTTGATCTAGTACTTTGCGGAGGTATTTTTTGAGTTTCCTCTTGAGACTTCTACCTTTGTCCCATCAGTGTTTCTGATATCTTCTGGATGCTGAATAGTTTGAGGCCACGGATGTTGATATAATGCTCTCTTATTGTGACCACGGCACCCTTGCTATTTTGGTTTATTTTACACATTCTCCCATATATGTGTCGTACCGAATGGATAAAATCTGTTATTTTGGCTTAAATAGCAACACTCTTGTTTCCGAATAAGGCAAGCGAAAATTTGTGTATGCAATAATTCGTAAAAATCATTCTGAACGAAAAAAAATATTTCACTGTGTTTGTTTATTATTACTGTAAAATTATCTAAAATATATTTAGTTGGATTAGGCTAAATTAAATTGCGCTTGTTATAATAGGGTTAGGCAAGTTTTCTAAGGTTCTTTTGGTTACCTGGAGGTTATTCCGGAGATCAACGCCCCCGCGGCCCGGTCCATGACCAGGCCTCCCGATGAATCAGGGCCTGATCAACCAGGCTGTTACTGCTGGCCGCACGCAGTCCAACGTACCAGCCACAGCCCGGCTGATCCGGCACTGACTTTAGGTATCTGTCCAGCTCTCTCTTGAAGGCAGCCAGGGGTTTATTCGCAATTCCCCTAATGCTTGATGGGAGGCTGTTGAACAGTCTTGGGCCCCGGACACTTACGGTGTTTTCCCTTAGTGTACCAATGGCGCCCCTACTTTTAATTGGGGGCATTTTGCATCTCCTGCCCAGTCTTTTACTTTCGTAGGGAGTGATTTCTGTGTGCAGATTTGGGATCATTCCTTTCAGGATTTTCCAAGTGTAGATTATGATATATCTCTCCCTCCTGTGTTCCAACGAGTACAAGTCAAGTGCTTCCAAGCGTTCCCAGTAGTTAAGGTGCTTGACAGAACTTATACGTGCAGTAAAGGATCTCTGTACACTCTCTAGATCTGCAATTTCACCTGCTTTGAATGGAGATGTTAATGTACAGTAGTATTCCAGCCTAGAGAGAACAAGTGATTTGAAAAGGATCATCATTGGCTTGGCATCTCTCGTTTTGAACGTTCTCATTATCCATCCTATCATTTTCTTTGCACTTGTGATCGTGGCACTGTTGTGATCCTTGAAAGTGAGATCCTCAGACATTACTACTCCCAGGTCCCTTACATTATTTTTCCGCTCTATTGTATGCCCAGAGTCTATAGTATACATTAATATAAACATAAATGAAAAAAAATATATCTTAAAACGTGTAAGAGAAAATTTTAGAAAGAACTTAATTTTAAATGAGTTCTTGCTAACTGACCAGTTTTACCTATTCGGCACGAAAAACACACACACACGCACACACACACACACACACACAATTGAGTACACCCATATGCACACGCACGCACGATATATAAAGCTATATACCTATATATATCGGACTCGATATATGAGAACTATAGTATGCAACCACAATAGTATATATATATATATATATATATATATATATATATATATATATATATATATATCTTACTGCGACTGGCCGAGACTGTAGGCAGCCTTCCAGGAAGCTAGTTAGACTCTCGATACTTAAGACCACTACACCAACATGGTGTAGTCGTCTCAAGTATCTAAAGTATCGAGAGTAACTAGAGTACAATACAGGATTACACGAGCTGAGAAAGTTCTCTGTACATTTTCCAGCTAAACTTACAGAGAAAGAATTGAGTATCATCATTGGTTTGGTATCTCTTGTTTTGAAGGTTCTAGTTACCCAACGTATCATTTTCCTTGTTGATGCGATAACACTGTTGTGCACCTTGTACGTGAGATCTTTTGACATTATAACTCCCAGGTATCTGAAATTTGACTTACGTTCTATCGAGTCTTTTGAGTCTCTCTTGTACTTGAAATGTTCTCCACAAAACACAGGTGAGAAAGACGTGTCATAATCAACACTTGGAAGATACTGGGGGAACTGGTCCCAAACCTGCACACTGAAATTAGTGCTCATGAACACAAAAGGCTTGGCAGACGGTGCAGGATACCTCCAATGTCCCGATGGTGTCTCGTGGCTGGATTGTTATCGCACTCAATCAGTACCCATGTTCACCCATCAGTAAAATGGGTACCTGGGTGTTAGTCGACTGGTGTGGGTCGCATCCTGGGACAAAATGGACATAATTTGCCCGAAATGCTCTGCATAACAAGTGGCTTTCTATATAGTAGTATGTCACTGTCAGCTAGGACTGTATACCTTGTACATGTACTTGTAGAAATACTTATTATTAATTAAAAGCAGGAGAGCGATGAGTACAAAAAGAACACTCAATCAGTGTTAAGGGACCATGGCTCTTCATCACTCTGTCATGTATGAGGGGAATTACAAACTCCACTGGGTGTCTTCGTGAGGAAACCACAGATTCCTCAAAAACAGTTCCTAGCCAACCAGGTTATGGTGAATGCATTGGACTGCTGACGGTGGGCACTTAAAGGTTGATGGATCATGCCAACAACCAGAAGGCAAGATCTGGGACCGATCCCCGGAGGCGGTGACTTCCGGAGGCGACTCCAGGAGGGGAAGGGGGCCACACTTTTACCTAGGCTCCTTAAAACTTTGTATTTTACACAAATCAAGTTTACAGACTAAGAACTGTTATTGTACCTCAGCTCATATCAAAGCCACAGCCCCACCCGAGGTATAATACCACTCCCCAGGATGCCACCCACTATAGTCAATTAATACTCAGGTACCCACTTACTGTTAGGTGAACAGGGACAGCAAGTGTAAGGAAACATGCGCAACGTTTCCATCCATGTCGAGGATCGATCCCGGATCCTAAGAATGCCAGCTGAGTGTGCTACCAACCGAGCGAAGAGACACCTTAGATGAGTTCCAAGAGTTTTTCTACTCCCAGAGCCCGACCTTGGGTCAGGCTTCTCTGGTGATTGCCTGGTCAACCAGGCTGTTGCTGCTGGTGGCCCACTGACCCACATATTCACCACAGCCTGGTTGATCTGGCAACTGGTGAAAGTACTTGTCCAGTTTCCTCTTAAAGACTTCTACAATTGTCCCAGCAGTGTTTCTGATATCTTGTGATAAGATATTGAATAATCTGGGGCCACGGATGTTGATACAGTGTTCTCTTATTGAACCCACGGCACCACTACCTTGCACTGGGTTTATTCTGCACTTCCTCCCATATCTCTCACTCCAGTATGTTGTTATGGCAGTTTGCAGATTTGGGACCAGGCTATGAAAAGCAAACTTTTTATTCTGAATTATTCCTTAGGCTAATATAAACTAAAGCACGCGACATATAATAACACTGTCTTGTAACTCGATTGATAGCGGACACATCTGATACATTGAGGCCCATTGTTCGATCTCCGGTACGGGTGGAAACACCGGAGGCGTGTTTCCTTAAGACACCTGCTGTTCCTGTTCACCTAGCAGTAAATAGGTACCTGGGTGTTAGCCGACTGGTGTGGGTCGCATCCCAGGGACCATACTAACCTAACTTGCCCGAAATGCTCTGCATAACAATGGACTTTTTATATAGTATGCCACTGATGTCAGCTACGCCTGTATAAGCTGCATCATGTACCTGTAGAAATAAAGATTATTATATTATTATAGAAACAAGAGCAAGGATCCTCACTCCAGACAAGTGTGTCATCTGCACACGAGATCCAGCACAGTTGAAGGACACATCAACAATCACTTGCAGAAACATCATCTCCCCGGCCAGACAAACATAAACCAACACTAACGACAAACATTCCTTGACGAAACAACCTCCTTCCCCTTCCCTGCCCTATTCCCCCTATATCCCCCCTCTCTCTCTCTCCCTTCTTCCTTCCTCTTCTCTCCCTCTCCAGCTTCCGCTGGTCCACTCAGCAGCCCCTGCCATGATGATGTCATCCAAAGCCCCCCTACAGCCTGCTGAGTGTGGTGATGACAGTATTAAGGGGTGGAGAGGGGTGCATGAGGTTAATGGGGTAGATGGGGTTGATTCGGAGGGTTGGTAGGATGGGATGAATGGGGGAATGATGAGGAAGATGCATGGGTAAGAGTTGGTGGGGGTGGTAGATGGCGTGGAGGTGGACGGGCAAAGTGTATGGATGGGGGATGATGGGAAGGGTAGATGGGGGGATGATGGGAAGGGTAGATGGGGGAATGACGGGAAGGGTAGATGGGGGAATGATGGGAAGGGTAGATGGGGGAATGATGGGAAGGGTAGATGGGGGAATGATGGGAAGGGTAGATGGGGGAATGATGGGAAGGGTAGATGGAGGAATGACGGGAAGGGTAGATGGGGGAATGATGGGAAGGGTAGATGGAGGAATGACGGGAAGGGTAGATGGGGGAATGATGGGAAGGGTAGATGGGGGAATGACGGGAAGAGTGGATGGGTTGAATGATGCAGGAAGGTTTTGGAGGGGGATGAATGGGGTAAAAGTGGATGAGGGGGAGTGGAGTAATGGTAGATGGGGCATTAATGGGGTATACCCGGACGGGGTTTCGGGGGTCAACGCCCCCGAGGCCCGGTCTGAGACCAGGCTTCGTGGTGGACGAGGGTCTGCTCAACCAGGCTGTTACTGCTGGCCCCAAGCAAACTTACCTACGTACCACAGCCCGGCTGGTCAGGTACTGACTTTAGGTGCTTGTCCAACGTCTTCTTGAAGACAGTCAGGGGTTTATTGGTAATTCCCCCTTATGTATGCTGGGAGGCAGTTGAATAGTCTTGGGCCCCGGACACTTATAGTGTTGTCTCTCAGTGTACTGGTGGCGCCCCTACACAATGATAATACCAAGATGATCAATAATAATAATTATAATAATACTAGTAATAATTATTATAATGCAGGTAATAATAATAGTGATACTACCACTACTACTACCCTTGCTGATAATAATAATAATGATAATTTAAGATAATAATTCATGTAATAATATTCAGGAAGAGGAAAGAGTAGTAGTAATAATTGTAGTAGTTAATAGGTTGTTTAAGAATCAGTAGTAATATTCGTTGTTGTTTAAGAAGCTGGAGTTGTCATGGTCATTGTAGTCGTGATCATTGTCGTCGTGGTCGTGTTTGTCGTCGTCGTGGTTGTCGTCGTCGTGGTTGTCGTCGTCGTGGTTGTCGTCGTCGTGGTTGTCGTCGTCGTGGTTGTCGCCGTCGTGGTTGTCGTCGTCGTGGTTGTCGTCGTCGTCGTGGAGCATCAAACACAGACGTTAATCCAACAACTTTTAGCTTTCCAAAATGTTCATTTTCTGAGTCATCTGAGGAGCCATAAATAGTGCCATTATGTGGCACCCTTCCCTTCCTCCCCCCCTCACTCTTCTCCCTTCCCTTCGCCGCCGCCCACTCACCCCCCACAGCCACCACCCTCACCACAACTACCCCACCACCGTCAACATCACCACCACCGTCAACATCACCACCACCGTCAACACCACCACCACCGTCAACACCACCACCACCACCGTCAACACCACCACCGTCAACACCACCACCGTCAACACCACCACCGTCAACACCACCACCGTCAACACCACCACCACCATCGCCACCACCACCGTCAACACCACCACCACCGTCAACACCACCACCACCGTCAACACCACCACCACCATCGCCACCACCACCGTCAACACCACCACCACCGTCAACACCACCACCACCATCGCCACCACCACCGTCAACACCACCACCACCGTCAACACCACCACCACCACCGTCAACACCACCACCAACACCGTCACCACCTCCACCACCGTCACCACCGCCACCACCACCACGACCGTCAACACCACCACCACCACCACCACCATCACCACCACTTCCCCTCCATACATTCGTGTTTGATATACCATTTATGAGTGAGAGTTCTCCTACTTCCATAACTTGGCCTGAGCCAGGTTCGTTTGATGCTTGCCACGTTAACCAAATTGTTGCTGCTGGCGGCCTGCTGGCCCACATATCTATCAAAGCCCTTGTTCATCTGGCACATTGTGGAGATATTTGTTCAGTTTCCTCGTGAAGACTTCTGCACTTGTCCCAACATTATTGCTGACATCTTCTGTTAAAATGTTGTGTAGTCTGGAGCCACGGACGTTGATACAGTGTTCACTAATCATGTCAACTTCACCCCAACTTTACACTGGGCATATTTTGCACTTTCTTCCATATTTCTCACTCCAGCATATTGTTATGCGAGTGTGCGGATTTAAGACAAGGCCTTCAAATACTTTCCAGGTTTATAAGAATATAGAGCACAAGAAAAAAGAAACACTGCAACAGGCCTACTGACCTATGCGGGGCAGGTCCGTGTCAACCCCCGTCTTAGACCAATGGCCCACCCAGTCAGGTCACCTCCACTTAAGGAAGGAGCACGGCATCTGACCCAGTAGCACCAGCCAGTCAGGTCTAACTCACACCCATCCACACCCACTCATGTATTTATCTAACCTATTTTTAAAACTACACAACGGCTTAGTTTCTCTAACGGTACTCAGGAGTTTGTTCCACTCATCCACAACTATTACCAAACCAGTCCTTCCTGAATCTGAATTTTTCCAGCTTAAAACCATTGCTACGAGTCCTGTCTAGGCTATATATTTTTAGCACGCTATTTACATCCACTTATTCATTCTTGTTTTCCATTTATACGCCCCAATCATATCCCCCGTAATTCTATGCCTTTCTAGACAATGCAGATTCAGGGCCCTCAGTCTATCCTCATAGGGAAGATTTCTGACACATGGGATCAACTTTGTCATCCTCCTTTGTAGGTTTTCCAGTGCATTTATATCCATTCTGTAATACGGTGACCAGAACTGAGCAGCATAATCTAAACGAGGCCTAACCAAGGATATATAGAGTTGAAGAACAGCCTGAGGACTTCTATTATATATGCTTCTTGATATGAAGCCAAGAATTCTGTTAGCTTTATTGCGGACACTTGTGCACTGTTGTCTTGGTTTCAGGTTACCGCTAACCAGAGCTCCTAAATCCTTTTCGCAATCAGTAATATTAAGATCTACATTATTTAGTTTATATGTGACATGGTTATCCTTTCTAACATTTAGAACTTTGCATTTGTCTATATTAAAATGCATCTGCCACTTCTCCGACCATTGCATCAGTCTATTCAAATCATCCTGGAGTGCTCTAATGTCCTCATTAGAATGAACTGGCCGGCTTATTTTGGTGTCATCAGCAAATTTGCTTATGTCGCTATTTATTCCCTCATCTATGTCATTTATGTAAATTGTGAACAACCAAGAAGGGGTCCAACACTGATCCCTGTGGAACACCGCTTGTGACGTGCCCCCATTCTGATTTCTCCCTATTTATGCAAACTCTCTGCTGCCTATTTGTCAGCCATGCATCTACCCAGCAAAAAATTTCTCCTATTCCGTGTGCCTAAGTTTCCTCAATAGCCTCTGATGTGGAACTCTATCGAAAGCCTTACTGAAGTCCATATACACAATATCATACATATCCTACTTCACTGAGTGCATACAGTATTTAGAACTTTAAATACTTTATTGACTCATTTACGGGCCGCATAGAGCTCTGTATCTGATCCAGCTCTGATAACTCTCCTGATATCAGAGCTGGATGGAGACCTGGAGTTTACCTGGAGAGAGTTCCGGGGGTCAACGCCCCCGCGGCCCGGTCTGAGACCAGGCCTCCTGGTGGATCAGAGCCTGATCAACCAGGCTGTTGCTGCTGGCTGCACGCAAACCAACATACGAGCCACAGCCCGGCTGATCCGGAACTGACTTTAGGTGCTTGTCCAGTGCCAGCTTGAAGACTGCCAGGGGTCTGTTGGTAATCCCCCTTATGTGTGCTGGGAGGCAGTTGAACAGTCTCGGGCCCCTGACACTTATTGTATGGTCTCTTAACGTGCTAGTGACACCCCTGCTTTTCATTGGGGGGATGGTGCATCGTCTGCCAAGTCTTTTGCTTTCGTAGTGAGTGATTTTCGTGTGCAAGTTCGGTACTAGTCCATCTAGGATTTTCCAGGTGTATATAATCATGTATCTCTCCCTCCTGCATTCCAGGGAATACAGGTTTAGGAACCTCAAGCGCTCCCAATAATTGAGGTGTTTTATCTCCGTTATGCGAGCCGTGAAAGTTCTCTGTACATTTTCTAGGTCGGCAATTTCACCTGCCTTGAAAGGTGCTGTTAGTGTGCAGCAATATTCCAGCCTAGATAGAACAAGTGACCTGAAGAGTGTCATCATGGGCTTGGCCTCCCTAGTTTTGAAGGTTCTCATTATCCATCCTGTCATTTTTCTAGCAGATGCGATTGATACAATGTTATGGTCCTTGAAGGTGAGATCCTCCGACATGATCACTCCCAGGTCTTTGACGTTGGTGTTTCGCTCTATTTTGTGGCCAGAATTTGTTTTGTACTCTGATGAAGATTTAATTTCCTCATGTTTACCATATCTGAGTAATTGAAATTTCTCATCGTTGAACTTCATATTGTTTTCTGCAGCCCACTGAAAGATTTGGTTGATGTCTGCCTGGAGCTTTGCAGTGTCTGCAATGGAAGACACTGTCATGCAGATTCGGGTGTCATCTGCAAAGGAAGACACGGTGCTGTGGCTGACATCCTTGTCTATGTCGGATATAAGGATGAGGAACAAGATGGGAGCGAGTACTGTGCCTTGTGGAACAGAGCTTTTCACCGTAGCTGCCTCGGACTTTACTCTGTTGACGACTACTCTCTGTGTTCTGTTAGTGAGGAAATTATAGATCCATCGACCGACTTTTCCTGTTATTCCTTTAGCACGCATTTTGTGCGCTATTACGCCATGGTCACACTTGTCGAAGGCTTTTGCAAAGTCTGTATATATTACATCTGCATTCTTTTTGTCTTCTAGTGCATTTAGGACCTTGTCGTAGTGGTCCAATAGTTGAGACAGACAGGAGCGACCTGTTCTATACCCATGTTGCCCTGGGTTGTGTAACTGATGGGTTTCTAGATGCGTGGTGATCTTGCTTCTTAGGACCCTTTCAAAGATTTTTATGATATGGGATGTTAGTGCTATTGGTCTGTAGTTCTTTGCTGTTGCTTTACTGCCCCCTTTATGGAGTGGGGCTATGTCTGTTGTTTTTAGTAACTGTGGGACGACCCCCGTGTCTATGCTCCCTCTCCATAGGATGGAAAAGGCTCGTGATAGGGGCTTCTTGCAGTTCTTGATGAACACAGAGTTCCATGAGTCTGGCCCTGGGGCAGAGTGCATGGGCATGTCATTTATCGCCTGTTCGAAGTCATTTGGCGTCAGGATAACATCGGATAGGCTTGTGTTAATCAAATTTTGTGGCTCTCTCATAAAAAATTCATTTTGATCTTCGACTCTCAGTCTGGTTAGCGGCTTGCTAAAAACTGAGTCATATTGGGACTTGAGTAGCTCACTCATTTCCTTGCTGTCATCTGTGTAGGACCCATCTTGTTTAAGTAGGGGCCCAATACTGGACGTTGTTCTCGATTTTGATTTGGCATAGGAGAAGAAATACTTTGGGTTTCTTTCGATTTCATTTATGGCTATTAGTTCTTCCCGCGATTCCTGACTCCTAAAGGATTCTTTTAGCTTAAGTTCGATGCTGCTATTTCTCTGACCAGTGTCTCCCTACGCATTTCAGATATATTGACCTCTTTTAGCCGCTCTGTTATTCTTTTCCGTCGCCTGTAAAGGGAGCGCCTGTCTCTTTCTGTTTTACATCTACTACTCCTTTTTCTTAGAGGAATAAGCCTTGTGCATACATCGAGTGCCACCGAGTTAATCTGTTCTAGGCATAAGTTGGGGTCTGTGTTGCTTAGTATATCTTCCCAGCTTATATCGGTTAGGACTTGGTTTACTTGGTTCCACTTTATGTTTTTGTTATTGAAGTTGAATTTGGTGAATGCTCCCTCGTGACTAATCTCATTATGTCGGTCTGGGGCTCCGCGCATACATGACTGAACCTCAATTATGTTGTGATCTGAGTATATTGTTTTTGATATGGTGATATTTCTTATCATATCATCATTGTTAGTGAAGATGAGGTCTAGTGTATTCTCCAGTCTAGTAGGCTCTACTATTTGCTGGTTTAAATTGAATTTTGTGCAGAGATTTAAAAGCTCGCGTGAGTGTGAGTTTTCATGAGAGCTGCCTCCTGGTGTTATTACTGCAACAATATTATTTGCTATATTCCTCCATTTTAGGTGCCTTAAGTTGAAATCCCCCAGGAGCCAGATGTTGGGTGCAGGAGCTGGAAGGTTTTCCAGACAGTGGTCAATTTTTAACAGCTGTTCCTGGAATTTCTGGGATGTTGCATCCGGAGGCTTGTAGACTATCACAATGACTAGGTTTTGGTTCTCGACCTTTACTGCTAAAACTTCCACTACATCATTTGAGGCATTTAGCAGTTCTGTGCAAACAAGTGACTCTGCAATGTACAGGCCAACCCCCCCCCCCTTTTGCCTGTTCACTCTGTCACATCTGTATAGGTTGTAACCTGGGATCCATATTTCGTTGTCCAAGTGATCCTTTATGTGGGTCTCAGTGAAAGCCGCGAACATTGCCTTTGCCTCTGCAAGCAGTCCACGGATGAAAGGTATTTTGTTGTTTGTTGCTGGCTTTAGACCCTGTATATTTGCAAAGAAGAATGTTATCGGACTGGTGGTATTGTTGGTACTGGCGGGGGATTTTTTTTCCGGCATTAGTATCTGTATCTGTTGGTTTGGAGTGGAGGCCATCGACTGTGGTTCCACTCCAGGAATGACTGGATTTGGTGTACGATTTCTGCCATTTCCTGCCAGTTTTTTTTCCTTCCTGGCACTAAAAAACCTCTCCCTCTTGAGTGGCTGTGGCTACCCAGGTTTTCCCATGGCCTGGATGTTTTGTATCTTTTTGTCCCCTTTAGATGGTATGCCTGGCAATTTAAGTTATAGCACAGTCTTTCCTGTACTGAAGAGGTACACAGTTCAGGGTGAAAAAGCTTACAGGAAGGGAGTTTGCATTTTCCTGTTGTCATATGGGCATGGCATTTCCTAGGGTGGTCATAGTTGCACGTCCCATCTGTTTTTCCAGATTTCCCATGCCAGCAGATACCGAGTGCATAGTATGTGCACAGGCTTGGTTTCCGTTTGCCTTGGGTTTCTGTGACTGTATTCCCTGTTGGTGCATGTTTCCCTGTCTTACTTCTATCCTCCCTAGCACCAACAATGGAGCTCCCACCATTTGTTTTTGGTAATATATCCTCACTATTGCTAGTGGAGTCCTCTTGTTTGCTATTTCCTGCGGTATTTCTAGTTTGCAATATTGGTTTTATCTTATCTTTGACTACACTTGTTTCCCTACTATGGCTCCTGTCCCCTATGAGGTCATTTATATGTATTCCTTCCTGCGTATAATTCCCGACTACCTGGACAAAATCTCCAGCTTCACCATTACTGTCTCCCAGGACAGCATCTCCAGCTTCCCCATTACTGTCTCCCAGGACAGCATCTCCAGCTTCACCATTACTGTCTCCCAGGACAGCACCTCCAGCTTCACCATTACTGTCTCCCAGGACAGCACCTCCAGCTTCCCCATTACTGTCTCCCAGGACAGCACTATCAGCCCCCCATTTACTGACTACCAGGACATCATCTCCAGCCTTACAGTTTCTGACTACATGGCCAGTATCAAGGGCAGTACCATTCAGCCCGGACTTTTTATGTTCCCATCTGTTGTAGAAAGCTTCCAGGTTTTCTATGAAAGCAGCTTTGATGTTGACCTCTTTTAATACCCTTGTGATTTTAGTCCACAGATTTATCTCATTTGGGCATACCCAAAAACACTTCCCTGTTTTAATACTGCTTGTAGCTAGTTCTTGGATATCTGCACAAGGGGCGTGACACCAATTTCCACAGAAATGACAATTTATGCATGTGGAAGCCCGTTTGTTTGACTGACCACAGACTACACACAGCTTCATAATGATTTGAATGGTTGATTTACTGCAATTCTACTAGCAACCTCTTGAATATTCTATTAATAACCTGCTAGGTGGTGCACAACGAAACCGTTTGAAACCAGTCCAGGGTTCGGACCAGTCAAGAGTTCGGACCAGTCAAGGGTTCGGACCAGTCAAGGGTTCGGACCAGTCTATCTGATCTGATCAGTGGGTCACTTATTTAAACCATACTGGTCGGTGATTTGAGCTAACACATGAAGGATCTACTGGAAATTATCTACCCGAGTAATATGTGATTTGATTGATACTTTTTTAAAAGTATAACTTGCGTGTTGAAGAGCCGGTGACTGCTGGCACTCCTACAATGACGAACGGTCGAGCCTCCACCCTTGTTTATCAATCGCTGTATCTAGCTTCTCTATTTTTTTTTTCCGTCTCCACCACAATAAATGCTATATTATCACTATAGTTGACTGGTGCAAATTTTGGAGGAAGGGCGCTTTTTCTGTAGTAATAATTGCTTCTCGTTGTGTATATTGCGACCGCTGGTAACTACAGGTTATATGAAATTCACAGTAACGTCTGGTATTTCAAGAAAAAGAAACTAATGAAAGTCACTCCACTCCACTAAGTACCATTATAATACTGGTTAGTTGCTACTACAACACTGTATTCTGCTATTCACTGGTATCACTAGATTATATGCGAGTACACTAGCAGGCCAGGAAGATTATTAAAAACAGCTGACCTGTGGTAAGTTTCTGGCGACTTCTGGCACCTGCCTCTATAGGCTTATCACTTCATTTACAAATTCACCTGTTTTCAAATGACACTTTAGCCTTTATCATCAATATACTAGGGAGCCACTGTAGTATACACTATACACTATGTATACTCAATGCTTTCAGGGAGACTTTCTTTCCTCTGACACAAAGTTCAATTATTATTATTTTTCCACACGGGACAGGCCTATGATTCCCCTCTGGCAGTAAACTCTGCTAGGTAGTGCACACAATTCTCCTTTTTTTACTCAGTATATAATGTTTTCCGCCCAAGATTGGTTCCAGGCGCTAGAGGGATGTATCGTATAGGATTGATGACACAAATTAAAGTTCTAGCACGTAAAAGCGACCGTGAAAACACCAGAAAACCGGGAGCACAACGAGGCACGCTGACACTGTCACGCGCTATTTGTAAAGTGTCACCATTGGCACTACTTCCCTTGTTTTCAAAGCTCTCATTATCCACCCTGTCATCTTCCTAGCTGCCACGACATTTGCTTTACTGTGTTCTTTGAAAGGACGGTAGCTGACATTACTACTTCCAGGTCTTTCACGTGTTCCTTTCGTTCTATTTGGCGATCTTCTTGAGCTTTGTATATGGTGTCCCTTTTGAGTTTTTCATTCTTTCCACATCTACTGAACGTCATGTTGCTCTCCACTGCCCACTGGAAAACACTGCTTATATCTTCCTGTACTTTTTCAGATTCTTCTCTGAGGTGACTTTCATGCTTATTTTAGAGTCATCTGCAAATCATGATACAGAAATGCGATAGGTATTTTTTTCTGTCTGCTATAAGGATAAGAAACAGGAGAGGTACTAGGACAGTGCCTTGAGGTACTGAGCTTTATTCTTCTCTGATAATAGATTTTGCTCTGATTACTACTGTTTGCGTTAATCCAGCTACCTACCTTCACCATTATGTCTATGGCCCTCATTTTGTGTGCAATCACCTCACGATCGCATTTGTCAAATGCCTTTGTATATATATAATATCCATAATATCACATCCACGTTTTGGTTTACTTCCAACGCCTCCACAGCTGTCACAATGGTTTAACAGTTGTGACAGGCATGACCTTCCAGATCTACAACCATGCTCGTGTGGGTTATGCACATTGTGCTGTTCCGTAAAATTTGTAATTTGGCATCTCATCACTCTTTCGAAGAATTTTATGATGTGGAAAGTTAAGAACATAAGAAAAAACACTGCAGCAGGCCTACTGGCCCATGCGGAGCAGAGCCACTGGTCTGTAATTTTAGGCTAGCGCTCTACTACCTTCCGTATGCAAAGGCGCTAGTATGTCTGTACTCTTTAAGGTCTCTGGTATTTTCCCTAGATCTAAGCTCTTTCTTCAAAGAATACCAAGGCCTCGTGCTAGTGGTACTTTGCACTTTTTTAAAAAAATAAGGAATTCCATGAATCCGGTCCAATTGCTGAGAGAGCATAATTTCATTTTTTTTTTATTTCTATGGGATTACTACTTATGTCATTTAGTTGGTCTGTACGGCCTTCAGATGGTATAAAGTTTCTGCATTCTCCACTCTGCTTTCATTTAGTGGGTTGCTGAACATTGATTCATATTGATCTTATAGAATTTCGCCCATTTCTTGCTTGTCGTCAGTATATGAACCTCCTCTTATCAATGTTTCAATTCTACAGGTTTATCTGGAGTTTATCTGGAGAGAGTTCCGGGGGTCAACGCCCCCGCGGCCCGGTCTGTGACCAGGCCTCCTTAGGTCAGTGTCCCAGGGTGCGACCCACACCAGTCGACTAACACCCAGGTACCCATTTTACTGATGGGGAACATAGACAACAGGTTGAAAGAAACACGTCCAATGTTTCTACTCTGGCTGGGAATCGAACCCAGGCCCTCACCGTGTGAAGCGAGAGCGTTAACCACCAGGCCATATGTACATAAAAATTTGGGAAAAAATCCCCAGGTTATTAAATTCCTTTGTCGTGGGATTTTATTACTGGCTATTTGAGAAAATGATGTTTCAACATCTCTACTAATCCCCAGCATCCCTCACAAGACGAGATGACTCAGCCTCCTCCTCTCTCCTCACCCTTTGACCCTCACACTTCCATTCACCCCTTCACTCACACCCTCTCCACAAACGGACCCTTACCCCTTCCTCACCCTCACCTTTTTTACTTTATCTATGCTCCCTTATCCTCCTCTCACCCCCATTATATATGCTCTTTCGCCTTCCTCTCACCCCCATTACTTATGCTCCCTCACCCTCCTCTCACTCACACTGTCTATGCTCCCTCACCCTCCTCTCACTCACACTGTCTATGCTCCCTCACCCTCCTCTCACTCACACTGTCTATGCTCCCTCACCCTCCTCTCACTCACACTGTCTATGCTCCCTCACTCTCCTCTCACCACCATTATCTATGCTCCCTCACCCTCCTCTCACCCACACTATGCTCCCTTACTCTCTCTCTCACGTAACTATTTAATCTGCCCAACCTGTGCCTCTTTCTTCCTCCTACCCTTCCCTCGGTCATTTCCCCTTTCTTTACATCTCCCTTCTGCCACGCTTAAGCAGAAGTACTGCTGAGATAGAGAGGAAGTGAAAGAGGAAAGGATGTAGGGGGAAAGAGGATAGGCAGTGAACAGGGAAGTAACAAGTTAAAACAAGAGAGCAAATGAAAAGGGCTGAAGAGAGCAGAAAGTGAATGGCAAGATTAAAGAAGGGAAAGGAGAAAGGAAGGAGGGAGGAAAAGAGAGGAAAAGACGGGAGAGAGAGAGAGAGAGAGAGAGAGAGAGAGAGAGAGAGAGAGAGAGAGAGAGAGAGAGAGAGAGAGAGAGAGAGAGAGAGAGAGAGAGAAAGAGAAAGAGAGAGAGAGAGAGAGAATGATTGAGCTCCAGGAGTGAATAAGGGAGAGAATAGGAGAGAAGAGAGGATACCCGAAGGATACTTGAAGGATACCTGACAGCGTCCTGGTCTCAGACTAGGTCTCCTGGTATATAAAAGCCTTAACAATCAGGCTGTTACTGCTGGCCGCGCGCTGTCCGACGAACAAGCCATAACACTTTCTCCAGATGATACCGAGTGTCTGAGCTAGTGGCAATCTGTAGTTTTTACACAGATTTCCAAGAATCAGGTCCAGAGACTGAGCGAGTAGGCATGTTTTCTATTTTTTTTTTTTCGAATTCTATGCGGTCTAGTATTAACGTCAGTTATCTGGTCTGCATAACCTTAAGATGAAATGAAAAAAAATTCTGCATTCTCCACCCTAATTTCATTTAGAGGGTTGCCAAACACTGACTCATATTTGCCTTTTAGAATTTCACTCATTTCCTGTTTATCGTTCGTATATAAACCTTCGATTATTTATTCAATTCTACAGGTAGTTCTTAACAGGGATTTTGCATATGTATAGAAATATTTGGTGTTTATCTCCCTTCGTTGTGATGTATTCAGGACTTTAAACAATTCAGTAACCCTTGTCTTCTTGTTGCCACTACGCTCTCTGTCTATATTTCACCTTCTAGGTTTTCTCAGTGATACATATTTAATGGAGATCTTGTATGTTTGTGTGTTCAGCAGACAGCAAAATACCTCCAATGAAAAGAGATGCGATAAATACGCTGAGACATAATAAGTGTATTGAGCCCAAGACTTTTCAACAGCTTTCCCTAAGGGGAATTACCAACAGACCCCTGGCTGTCTTCACCGGGAACTTGATAAGTTCCTCAAGTCAGTTCCTGATCAACTGAGCTGTGATTTGTGCAGTGGACTGCGTGCGGTCACCAGTAACAGCCTGGCTAGATTATACCTTGATCCACCGGGTCCAGTAGAGGAACGAAGGAGGGGGGGGGGTTGACCCCTAAAACATCCTTCAGGTATCTTTCGGGTAATGGTGACAAATCTCCAGATTTTTATTTCAATTTTTTTTTTCGAACTGAAACTATCATTTTATTCTGCGCTCCATATGCATCCTCTGGACGCTGCCGTTACCGCCGCCGCCGCCGCCAGGGTTATATGGTGCTTGCCTGATCAACTCAGCTATTACTGGCAGCGGCCCGCCGGCCCACATATCCATCACATCCTGCCTGAACTAGCACTTGGCGGAGATACATGTCCTATTTCCTCTTGAAAACAGCTACACTTGTTCGGGCAACCTCTGTAAACACAATTATGTGAGTACAACTCGACGAGTGTGCACCAAACACTTCACAACATATTCCAATATAACCCTCTTTACATCCTCTTAAGAGGCCGGAAATGTACCGTTCAACCACCAGTTTTCCCAGTAACTAACTGGGTCCTCTTCCCCTCCCCTCGTTCGGATCCTCGCAGTATCCCGACATTTTTAATCCATTATTCCGACACTCATCTCCATACTGGACGCGCTTTAAAGGATTAAATCCATAAGGCAGAGAAGGGTTGGTTGTTTTTTAGTTTAACTAAAATGGTTATCAGTTTCGATGTAGGAGGAGAGCTTATGGTGCAAACTTGTTAAATTTTACTAAAGAAATGACGAGTCTTGAAACAAGGATGTTGGGAGTGTTCCTTAATTCTGGCCATGGCATCCCTGCTTCTTATTGATTTTAATATACATTTCCTCGCATGTCTTTCACTCCGGTAATTTATGGCAACGTAGAGAGCAGGGCCCCTGACCCTCCTTGTTTATATTAGCTATCATCTTTTCTCTGTTCCGAAGAGTACATTCCAGGTGCTTCGAGGCAGTCCCAGTAGTTTACATGTTTTATTCATGCTGTGTTGGCAAGAACAACCTCTGAACCTTCTCTAACTTTGCTGTCTCTCCTACCTTGGAAGGATCAGTCACCATACAGCAATATTTAAGATATGATAGTACACGTAATTAAAAAAGTAACAACATCGGCATGGCTTTTTTTTATTCTGAGAGCTCACACAACCCACCCAGCATTTTTTCCCCCTGTCTTTAGATGCATTTCCTTTATTTTGTTGTGCTCTAACATCTTCAACATGGACACAACAACTGAGGTTCAATGATCATTTTATCTTTGACAAATAAAACCTAGGTAAGACTGGCGGCAGTAGACAATATGAGGGGTCACTGTAAGCAGAGTCTTATAAACCCTGGAAGCTTAACACTGAAACTATGGATACACTAGAGCTATAATAAAACATCCTATAAGCCTTATACGTTGACTTATAAAGAACCTGTCTGGAAAACAGGTGTGATGGTAAACACAGCAGGTAAATGAAACACACACATGCACTCTTCAAGACTTTTGTTGAGAAAATGTTTCGCCACAAGAGGTTTCCTTTGCCGCCCTAATACAGAGACTCTAGATCAACTACTGCATTCTCCGACATATAAGGCGCACGAGCATATAAGACGACGTTCCCAAGCAGTTGTAACGTAACGTTAGTAAACAACTGTTACAGCCTAACTCAAAGTTTACTGTTTACTTTGACCTTGAGCATATAAGGCGCAGGCTGATTTAAGAAGGCTTTTTGTGGGAAAAATACGATATTATATATATATATATATATATATATATATATATATATATATATATATATATATATATATATATATATATATATATATATATATATATATATATATATATATATTCAAAGAGCTCCGGGGAGAACCTTGAGTTTTCCCTGAGGTACGTTTATTGTCTTCTCTGAGGATGATGGTCCCCATTTCAGCTATAGAGGTGGTACCTTATTACTATATATATATATATATATATATATATATATATATATATATATATATATATATATATATATATTTTTTTTAAATTATAGGATGGGGTCCACCTCTGGTGTAAATACCCATAGCCTCGGAGAAGTGGATAAAAAGGCTTCAAGGAAGAATATTTGGATTTCTTCCTGAAGCCATTTGATATATATATATATATATATATATATATTAGTGCAAGAGGGCACATGAGCATAAGCTAAAAGCAGTGATGTACTGAAGGTAAAGTATTGCTTAATCTTTAGGAAGAAGTCAGACAGAACGCATTTAGGCCTTATTCAATCGCCTAACCTATTTTTTAAAGATTATATCCAATATGTTAACTTTAATAAGTCATACCTCCTTTAGCCCATACGAAAGGAAGTACGACGTGGTATATGCAAGTGGTAGCGTCTCGGTATTACGATCTAAGAAACCCCTCGTAACGAAAATTTGTCTTAATATATGTTATAGAGAAATTTTCTTTAACCCCTAAAGGGGCGTCGATCCGTCTCTCAGAGGGCAGGGACCCCCCCCCATCCCCAACCTTTAGGGGAGCTAAGCACCCAAAATCCCCCACACATGTCTTGAAGTGTGCATATGTTGCTCTACGAAGTGTCGCCATCAGCATACCAGTTCTCCAGCCAGATATTGAAAGACTTGGTGGGAACTTTATAATACGTGTATTTGTCAAAATATTCTAACCCATTTTCCATGGCGTAATAGATTACGATAATATAACTCATAATGTGTTATATTATCTTCCTCTCAGTAAACCTGGCTAAGTGGTAATGTAAGTTTCTGTATATACCCCCATACATGTAATGTAATAAATACCTACCTGTATTCCTTCATACATTTAATATTTCCTCAGTATAGTTTCCCCTGACAATTTTAGTATTTTTAAGTGGAAAGAGAGGGAGGAAGGGCAGGGAGAGGCTGGGAGGAAAAAAAGGAAAGATGGGAAGAAGAGAGAGGGAGATGGAGGAAGAGGCAGAGAGGGTGAGAGACGGGTAGGGAGAGACGTGAGGAGATAAAAGGGTGTTATTGATAGGGGAGGAGGGGTGAGTAGGGAAGGAGGGGGGAAATGTGGAGATACGGGAGAGGAACAACTGACCGAAAATGGGGAGTTATCTTGAAAAAGGAGGGAGAAAAAGAGGAAGTTAATGACGGTGGGGGATGAAATGCAACGAAAAGGGAGATGAGGGGAAGAGTGGAAAGGCTCTGCAGTAGCAGTAACAGCAGCAATAACAGGTAATTGTTAACAGCATTCTTAACAACATAAGCAGCAACAGTAACAGCAGTGGTAGAGCAATTTAGAACATACCGATAGTATATCTGATCGCGGGTTCTAACCCTACCAGTGGTATGGTGTGTATGCAATCGAGTCATTACGATTTCGTGAGTCATACCGATAGTACTTTATCAACACTCACGAGGGTTATGTAATAACACGCATTGTGTGTCTTAGCAACTATAGCAACAGTAACAGTAGGTTCAACAATAGTTGGAACTGCAACGGAATCAGTAGCAGCAGTAACAGTAGCATCAACAGAAGCGAGAGTAACGACATTAGCGGCTTTAAAAATAAGTAACCTAGTGATCAACACTTCACAAGATGACAGAGTCAAATAAGGAGTTAATAACACACTAGAGGAACTCCTCCTCCTCCAACTTCACCTCCCTTCATTACTTTAATAAACTGGAGGACTTCCTCCTTCACCTCTTTCCCTCAATATTACATTCCATAAACTCTCCCCTACACTTCCTTCTCTTTCCTCTATCCCTCTTCCTTAAATTCCCATCAACTTCCACTTCATACCGTCGCTTCCTCTTCACACCCATCATCACAGGTAAGACACAGGTAACACTGTTTCCCATCCTTTCCTTCTACTCAGTGTCCCTCACCATACCAGTGTGCATCTGATGACGGTATCGGCGACTGAACAACCCGGACTCTGACCAGGTCTCCTCCGGGTCTGTCACCAGGTCTCTCTCCCGGTCTGTCACTAGTTCTCTCTCCCGGTCTGTGACCAAGTCTCTCTCCTGGTCTGCCACCAGGTCTCTCTCCCGGCCTGTCACCAGGTCTCTCTCCTGGCCTGTCACCAGTTCTCTCTCCCGGTCTGTGACCAAGTCTCTCTCCCGGTCTGTCACCAGGCCTACCTCCCGGTCTGTCACCAGGTCTACCTCCCGGTCTGTCACCAGGCCTACCTCCCGGCCTGTCACCAGGCCTACCTCCCGGCCTGTCACCAGGCCTACCTCCCGGTCTGTCACCAGGCCTACCTCCCGGCCTGTCACCAGGCCTACCTCCCGGCCTGTCACCAGGTCTACCTCCCGGCCTGTCACCAGGTCTATTAATTATACATTAGAAAGTGCCTCTATTAGTTATACAATTCCTCTTATACATCATTTTTTCTTCATAAAAAAACTTAATGTTTTGAAAAAATGGCGGATCTTGGTTCATCTTTTATTTTTTACAAGTTAAATTAATGTAACACGCTCGACGTCTTGCGCATTATTATTACTACTTTCACGGGAGAACGCTAAACACTTCGGGGCTATGTAGCTCCTGGGGAACGCGGAATAATCAGGTTTGATACAAGGAAAGAGAGGTTAACTCCAATTCCTTGTAGCAAGAGCCTTTCACTGGCATCAAGGGGCCCCTAATCAAGGCACTTCCTCATCATGACACATCCTTTCCATCATTATGAAGGCACCTCATCAAGGCACCTCATCATTAAGGCACCTTTTCATTATCAAGGCACCTTTTCAACATCAAGGCACTTTTTCATCAAGGCACCTTCTGCTCATCATCAAGCCACCTTTTCCTCATTATCAGGGAACCGCTCTGAATGAATGCGAGTACCTTTGCCGTGTGTTACAATATGTTAACACTCTTGTCATTGTGTGATATTTACAGCCAGGTTGCCAGCCCTCAGAGGTCAAAGGTCACACTTTATAGAGGTGGTGATGGTCAAGCCAGCGGGCTATCACGCCAAGTTTGGCCAGTCAACATTTAATTTTATTTTATCCCTGGAACCTTTCAATTCTCCGCCCAAGAAATATAAAGGGAAAGGGGGAGCGGGGAAGAAAAAAAGAGGAGGAAGAGGTCAAATTACGGAGGCAGAGAGGGAAAGGAAGGAGGAGTAAGGAATAAGTATGAAGGAGGAGAACATCATGAACACACAAGTGTGAAGCGAAAAACTAAGAGGACGGTCAACTTAGATTGATTAATGTACCCACGATATAGTCTGCTCACTCATGCTTACAACTCTCACCTTTGTTAGTGTTGCTTCAACTGTCAACACGGTAGTTTTCAGAAGGCGAAAACTTCTGTCACATATTTTTGCATATCTCCATCGATGTCATATTAACTTTTCATCTACCGCATCAAGTTCGTCGACCGATTTGTTTGCTCCCGACACGTGGGTGGGTAGACACACTTGTCATATCAAGTCCCTTAAACTGTATTCTCCCTGCTAGCTTGCTCATTCGCTACGAGAGCAGAAGAGTCGGTAGACGGTGCAAAACACAGGGCCGCGGGGGGTGATAATCCCCGCGGCACGAATAAATTGTCAATACACTTGTCATATGTTACTGTCATACAGAAAGATCAGGCAGCTGTAGCCGTCTGGGATGATAGAGCGCCTCATCTGTCAGCGGTGTATTAGAACACCATTGTCTCCTTTGTAAGTCGACAAAGCACATCTGAATGAACCGACATTCATTTGAGAAGAAAGCCACAGCCTGTCACTTACACAAGGCAACGCGACACACACAGTAAATGTCACCAAGATAAAATCAGAGGCCTACAAAATAAAAGGCTTAGTAAGTTTATTTAGGTACAGGTACACGTAAATAGAGTTACACAAATTATCATAGTAAAATGTGTAAATTACCTAAAATAACCCATAAAAAGTCGGACAAAGTGAATTATTTCCATTAGGTTAATTAAGTGCTTACCCCGCAACCCAGTCCAAGATCAGTCCTCTGGTTGATGCCATGATTAACCAGACTGTTGGTGCTAGCCGCATTCAGTCCAAGCACCACAACCCAGCTTATCAGGAACTAACCAGAGGAATTCATAAAAATTCCCCTTTGAAAAGAGCTGGAAGTCTGTTAGTAGTTCTCCTTATGCAAAAGGGGTGAATGTTGAAAAGTCTTGTTCCCTTTACACTTACTGAATTATCTCTAAGTGTACTCATGGCACATTTGCTCTTCACTGGACGTATTTTGCACAGTCTGCCAAGCCTTTTACCTTCCTGGGGAGTGATTTCTGTTGGCATATTAGGGGTCGGTCTAGCTGGAATTTTACAGGGGTAAATTATGATGCATCCTTCTCTACTACATTCCAGCTAGTACAGTTCAAGGGAATTCAACTGTTCCCAATTATTTGAGTGCTTGACTGAATTTATACAGTCGGTGAAGGTTCTTGTATATTTTCTACTCAAGAGAGAACATATAAAATAAAGTATTATTGACCTGGCATCTCTTGTTTTGAAGGTTCTAGTTATTCACTTAGCATTTTCGTTGAGGTTGTTAAAATACTGTCGTGATCCTTAACTATAAAACACTGACATCATCAATCCTAAATTCCCAAGTTTAGTTTTACCCTCTACTGAATGGTTAGTGTTTTTTATACTCCGTTCCAGAGTTTATTTCCAAATTTTCTTCCATATTGCCATTTTCCTTTCATTATCATATCTAATACAGAAAAAAAAATCCTTCCCTTCCAATATCTTTGGCAGGTAATATTAGAATTTGTGTGAGGGGCTTCCACAGAGGACACAGCAAACGTCAACGCTGACAGTGTTCCAGTGAACCACAGAAAACAATACGATGCTGAACGAAGAGAATTTTGAGTGATTCCACTAAGAATAACTTTAGGAATTAACAGTGTGTTCAAACCACTCAACAGTGTAGGAGAAATTCATGGGACCTTGGTAACTATGTCTCAATACCTTGTGTCCCCCGAAACTTTAAACTCTGATATACCTTTGATGAGTTTCGTGAGCTTTTCTATTAATGGTGTCCGGATATGAGGATGAGAAGTGACAGAGGGGCCAGGATAGTGCCTTAAGGCAATAAGCTGTTTACCTCGCTAACACTGGATTCTGGTCGGATTATAGAGTTTATACAGCGATTGGGGAATGGAAGACGTACAGGCTGTATCTAAGGGAAGGATCAAGTCGAGGTCATAGACTTTAATTAAAGCTCCTCACCGGTATCAAGTCACCCCTTTGAGAGGTGGGGGTGAGAGAAATACAGTCTTGAGCACCACTTGCACCCCTGCTCGTTTCACTTCTCACCTCGACTCCACCTTACTTCCTCTCTGTTGTCCCTGATACTCCATCTCGACCACCACCTAGTCACCAACCCCCCTCCTGTCCCTCCCTGCTGACCAATACTCTACCTTCTCTCCACAATTCCTACAGGTGACATTTTGGGGTATATCTCCAGAAATATCTGTTGCCATTAGAACATCCTGTATCCAGCTTGTGGGACGCATTGTGTGTTTATAAGCGAACACAATGAGTTCCTCGTCAGAGCCTGCTAGTGGAAGAAGCCCAGGAAAGAGGGAAGACAGATTCGGTGTGAGGCCCATCTGACGAGAGGTTGTGTGCAGAGAGGCAGAGTGGGGGATGATGGTCACTGAGTGTGCTGCAGAATCCATATAAGGATCACGTACGTGTAGAAATAAAGATTATTATTATAAAGGGATAATTTTATACTTAAAGTGGATATCCTTAATTAATGTGTCAGTTACTAATCGTATTCCACGTTTCTCAAAAGTTAAATTATTCATGGAGAAGTATCTCCCTTTAACATTACATCAAGCGTAGGACATAATACAGATTACAGGACAAACTTGAATCATCCATCAGAGCTAAAGTTCCACGCGCCAGACTTGGGAGTGATGCCAGAAGATCTCACATTCAAGGGGTCACAACAAAGTCACTATCGCTACTGCAAAGAAAATGATACACTGGATAACTAAAAAGTTCTAGACAAGAGTTGCTGAGCCAATGATGATACTCTTCAAGTGAGTTATCCTCTCCAGACTCTAGTACTACTGTATAGTAACGGCCCTCCTTCAAGGCTGGAGAAAATGCTAGGCTAGAAAACGTTCACAAAATTTTCACTGCTCGAATACATTCAGTCAAACTTATGAATTACTGGAAATGCTTGAAGTCCCTTGAACCGTATTCTTTGGAACATAGGCGAGAAAGGTACATCGTAATTTAGACCCAGGAAATCCTGGAGGGACTGGTTCCAAACCTCTCATTGAAGGTACTTTCAGAAAAGCAGGGCAGTTAAGACTGTACTAAGGGAGAGAACTCGACAAGTGTCAAAGGTCCTCGACTTTGCCAACACCCTCCTCCGAGCATAAGGGAAAATACCAACAAACCTCTGGCCATTTTCAAGAAGCAATCTGACAACCTTCCCAAAGCAGTTTCTGATTAGCCTGGCTGTGGTGCATACGCTGAACTGATTGCACCCAGAAGCAACAGCCTAGTCGATCAGGCTAGCAAACAGGGATGTCTAGCCTGGAACCTAGAGCGAAGACGATGAATCTCGAAAGTGAAGTAAGGCAAACATAGGCAACTCCAGTACCTAATTTTACTGTTCAACTTACATATATTCCATACACATAAAATTCAAAGGTATTTAAGCTTTTGTTAAACAATATTTGAATTGTTCAACTGTATATATTCCATATACATAAGTTGAACAATTCCAATATTGTTTAACAAAAGCTTAAATACCTTTGAATTTTTAGTGTAAACCTCCCGTATATGTACTTACACTGATATTGTGATAAGTAATCATTCTTTATATAAGTAGTAACTGAGTACGAAGTGTTTATCTACAGTGATTATAATGGGAGGATTGAAGGAGGACTGATATAAACTGTCAGTGGCTACTTGAGATTAAGTAAAGTTTGTGTGAAGTTAATAGAGTGGTTGTTTTAAAGTCTCGACCTTAACTCTGAATAAAGACCCGGTGGCCTGGTGGCTAAAGCTCCCGCTTCACACGCGGAGGGCCAGGGTTCGATTCCCGGCGGGTGGAAACATTTCGACACGTTTCCTTACACCTGTTGTCCTGTTCACCTAGCAGCAAATAGGTACCTGGGTGTTAGTCGCATCCTGGGGGACAAGATTAAGGACCCCAATGGAAATAAGTTAGACAGTCCTCGATGACGCACTGACTTTCTTGGGTTATCCTGGGTGGCTAACCCTCCGGGGTTAAAAATCCGAACGAAATCTTATCTTACTACATCTTGTTATTCCCATGTTGTGGGAATAACTCATCCATTATATTATTTGACACATCACTCGCTGGATGACTATTGCGTAAGAAAAAGCGTACAAGCAGAAGGAATAAGCAGAGTATAATGAGGATGTGTAAAGAGGAGAAAGAGGAGGAGGAGGAATAATAGGAGGATTGAATTTCAAGCAGCCTAGAGTTGCTACAAACTTGCTTAAATGAATATTCAAGACAAATTCCACAACAACACATTTACAGATCCTCAGGCTGGATACAGCTGCTTCATCGAAGGTGCTCACTGAGGGGTGGGAAGGCAAGGGAAAATACGGAAAGAGTGGAAAAGCAATAGGGAAGGGAAGAATGGGAAGAGAAGGGAAGGGGAGGGAAGAAGGAAGAGAAAGAGGGCAAGGTCAGATGGGAAAGAGAAAGTACTGGGAAGGAAAAGAAAGGGGAAAGGAAAGGAAAAGACGGGGGGAAGAATAATAAATGAGAGACCAGGAAGAAATGGAAAAAGAGTAGGGGAAGAATTGGGAGACGGAGACAAAGTATGAGAGATAAGGAGAGATACAATGAATATTGTATGCAGAGCAAGAATGCATGACACAGTACCACACAGGAAGCTCATACATAAACTTGTAAAGCAGGTACAAGCAGCAGGGAAGGTGAATAGCACTCAACTTATGACTTAAGCTTGACTTAAAGGTACTTGACTCACACAATTATAACATACTCATTGGAGAAGCCCAGTTTAGAATTAAAAATCTGGGAACAAAAGGATTAATTTACAAGTCTTATAGATTCCATCACATACCGAATTACACTACACGATAAAGTTGTTAAATTAGGCAAAGAAAGTACCCTGAAATGTAGAATATACCTTAGGTATATCTGGAATAATCTCGGGAGAGAAATAACGAATCTGAATGGTATAGGAACACACTAAGAGGCCTGAGTAGAACTATCACTCATTATGATAAAATGAAAGTAGATAACCAGATTTATGCAGCAATGCAAGTTGACTGATGTTTAGTGGCCAGGCTTAGGCTTAGGCTTGGTTACAAGTACTTCTGGCAGTTTGGCACACACACAGATGATGACCAAACTAAATGCTAAGTATATGGTCAGCCTTACGGTAACTCTTGATTACTATGTGATTAACTGTCCACTTATTGACAGCATAACCTATGTGACCTGTTAAGGTATCTTATTAACGAAAATAAAATACCTGACATATTACCTCTGATGAGTTTCGAGTGTCTTTCTACTCTCGGAATCTGGCCATGGGCCAGGCTCGTCTGGTGCTAGCCTGGTCAACCAGGCTGATAACCTAACTTTACTGGCAACAGAGAAGGCATACATTATGGCTCTGTATCCAAGAACATATGGATAAACAATTTCTCTAGTTCTTATGCCTTTTGTGTATTCACATGTGTGTCCTTGCGCCAACATCCACAGTGAGTATGGTGCTACGGTGCACAATAAACTAGCCACTTTAGCGGCAAAATCTAACTTTCCTAAGTCCTTATGTATGGTGGGAGGGTGTTGGAAAACGATTTGCTTTATACATATCGAATTATCTCTTAGTGCACTTCTTGCACTCTTCTTTACCGAGGCATTTGGCAGTCTAAGCTACCTCCCGTTCAGTGTGTAAATTTGGAAGCAGTCTCTCTAACTTCTTCAGTCAATAAATTATGATGTATCTCACTCCTCTGCATTGCAGAAAGAGGAGTTCAGGCGTGTAAAAATTTATTCGAACGCCTTACACGTCTCAAATTTAGGTAACAGTTTATACGGCCGGTGAAAGTTTACTGTGCATTTTCAGATGTGCAATTTCACCTGCCTTAAATGGATCTCTTAATGTACAGCAATATTACAGTCCTTTGAGTATACATGCTTTAAAGAGTATCATCACCGGCTGGGTATCTCTTGTTTCAAAGGTTCTCATTACACAGCCTATCATTTCCCTTGAAGTTATGTTAATAACTCCGTATTCAGAAACTGTTACCCCCTGGCTTCTTATATTATTTTTCCATACTAATGAGTGCTTTTATTGAAGCTTGTAATATGCTCTGCCTTATACACATAAATGATCTCACGGAGGAAATTACGAATATCACTGGGAATGATAGGAGTCTACAAGGAAATTCTGAAACGAACGTGGTCGTGAAAGAGACTATTAGAATTAATTCAACTACGATAGGTGCAAAGCAAGGAGAATAGGTGAGAATTTTTTTCAATAAACTGAGCATATTATTAGAAGTTAACTTATGACACAGAGTGACTTACTGATTTTTACCGATTCTGTGTCATCACTGAAGGATCTTGACTCAGATAATGATTAACATGCTTACTGGAGAAGTCAGTTATAGATAAAAATCAGTGAAAAGAGAACTAATGTACAGTTATGGATTCCATCACTCATTGATGTAATCCTTCATGATAAAGCTCATAAGTTTTCCAAAGAAAGTACCTTGAAGAAAAATGTCGAATATGACTATGTAATATCTGTGTCCAGCGTTAAGAATAATATTAGGAGAGAAGTAAATAACGAAACTGAATATAATGTGAACAAAATGATGTATAAACAAGGCTTAGCCTGAGTTACAAGTACTTCTGGTAGTTTGGCTGATGCTCAGATAATGATCAAACTAAATGCCAAGTATGTGGTCAGCACTATGGTCACTCTCTTGATCAATATGTGCTTAATTGAGGAATACAGAAATAGAGAGTATAATAATAATACATGTGATATGTCAAGGTATTTTATTAATGAAAATAAGATACCAGACATGTTACCTGGAGGTTACCTGGAGGTTATTCCGGGGATCAACGCCCCCGCGGCCCGGTCCATGACCAGGCCTCCCGATGGATCAGGGCCTGATCAACCAGGCTGTTACTGCTGGCCGCACGCAGTCCGACGTACGAGCCACAGCCCGGCTGATCCGGCACTGACTTTAGGTATCTGTCTAGCTCTCTTGAAGGCAGCCAGGGGTTTATTGGCAATTCCCCTAATGCTTGATGGGAGGCTGTTGAACAGTTTTGGGCCCCGGACACTTATGGTGTTTTCTCTTAGTGTACCAATGGCGCCCCTACTTTTTATTGGCGGCATTTTGCATCGCCTGCCCAGTCTTTTACTTTCGTAGGGAGTGATTTCTGTGTGCAGATTTGGGACCATTCCTTCCAAGATTTTCCAAGTGTAGATTATGATATATCTCTCCCTCCTGCGTTCCAACGAGTACAAGTCAAGTGCTTCCAAGCGTTCCCAGTAGTTAAGGTGCTTGACAGAACTTATACGTGCAGTAAAGGATCTCTGTACACTCTCTAGATCTGCGATTTCACCTGCTTTGTATGGAGATGTTAATGTACAGCAATATCCTACATTTGCTTGCAACAGGTAAGTCGAGTGTAGATATAAATCTAGATGAACTCCTGTTAACCCTTCTGGGGTCTAGTTCCTAGGCCTATCTTGCATCTATATGCTCTTGCGCTACCGTCTACAGGATCGACATGAGATGCACAATAATCTAGCTGCTTCGAAGGAAATAAAAAGAAAATCAGTGGCACATGCAAAGTTTCCTAAGGAAATCTTTCATAAATCTTAACAGAGTCAGTTTCTACGTACATTAGGCCAGCATATATACTGTGATCTGTTTCGATAGTTATACTTTCGAAATCCGGCCCTAAGACAGACAGACACGTCACTGTTGACTGCTTGGTCGACCAGTTCGTTGCGAACAGTGGCCAGTAGTCCAACACAGATATCACTATCAGTCCAACTCAGATATCACTATCTGGTTGCTCTGGCACTTGTTTCAGGAACACGCACTTGACTAGGCATAAAGGAGATACTCGAATATGCAAAGATTCGTGATGATGCTGGTACCGGAGCTAAGTATGCTCCAGACACAAGGAACTCAACCTAATCACGTTACAAGAAAGGGCCAGAGGATATGTTATAACAAAAACCACACAGGGTAAGATAAACTGCATCGGCATCGGTTGTTGTGATGAGGAAAGTCCGGGAACAAAAATGATGAAGGTGCAGATGGGCTGCAGGGACGTAAGGTTACGAATGAATTTTCATTCTCTAAATTGCAAGTGAAACGAACCAGAGAGTTGGTGGTAAAAAGCCATTAAAAATACCATAATTAAGAAACAAGGCCAGGAGCTGTAAATCGACCCTTGCAACAATAACTAGGGGAGTACAGCTAGGAGCGTAGACACAAACTGAGGAAATGAATAATGCCTGACTGCTTTTCAGAGTTTCATACTCCCGCAGCCCGGCCTTGATACAGACTGGTCTGGTCAACTAGCTTGTTACTGTGTTAGCATCCTGCAAACCCATGAGGAAAGACGAAGAAACTCTCGTGAAAATCATTATAAGAGGAGAAGTGTGTACCAGTATCTTGGCTCCCCAGCTCATCTTTCCCGTCACTCTCATCGACTTTTATGAGAACTGGAGACACGTGTGATTTATGACCCAGGACGCAGTGCGGTCTAGGTATTCACACGACATATGAGGCTATGACAGCCTCCTCCTCCTCCTCACTGATTTTACTAACGTAAGGACTGTGGGAAAGGAAAAGGGATAAAAAAAAAAGGAATGAAAGTTTATATAGAAAATGGGTATTGGGAAACACAGGGAAGAGATAAAGGGGAGAAAGAAATTAATGAAACTCTTTGGGTTAGGCTAGAGAGGATGGGGAGGGATATATATGGAACAGCGGAATGAGGGGGGGGGGGTAAAGGAACGTTAGAAAAATCGAGGAAAAGAGAGACAAGAAATGCCTGAGGAAAGGATACCGCTGACCTGCCTGTCATATCGACGGGCGAGGATCAGTTGACACAAGGTAAACAAGCTGAGAGACTGAGGGCATCCTTCAACTCCTCATCTCCTGCCCCGATATTGAAAATCCTTGGCCAGGCTTGTTGCTCTCTCTCGCTCTCTCTCTCTCTCCTGCTTGATTTCTCTTTATCCTCATTTATTCCCTTCCATCGTTTACCTGCTCCACTCGATCAATACCTGTTTTCCTTCTCATTTATTGCCATTATATTTCAGTGTAATATTTCGGTAAGTGGAAATATCTATCTACCTGGAGGGTGTTGCAGGGGTCAACGCCCCTGAGGCCCAGCTTGACCAGGCATACACAAATTCTTTGTGACCAATTTCAAGATTTTTCCTATCTTCACAGCTCAACCTATGGTTGAGCCCACACTCATCCAACAGAGCCCTGACCACATCAGAGCCCAGGTAAGCCTACTGGTAAGCACTAAACCAGCCTATGGCTCGAGTCGGATAAACAAAAGGAGTACAAAACTTAGCTTAAATAAACTACGTCTCGCCGCCAGCATGTTTGTCACCCAAGTCGTTTCCCCACGTGATTGCCGACGCTCACACACCGACGCTACACACACACACACACATTACATACATACATATACATACATATACACACACACACATACACACACACATATATACACACACACACATACACATACACATACACACACACACACACTGAGACAATAACAGACACAATCTTCCCAACAGGATATCAGATCCTGAGGAAAGATAGAAGGAGTAGAGGGGGAGGAGGGGTTGCACTGCTCATAAAACACCAATGGGGATTTGAGGAAATGGAAGGCATGGACATGATTGGAGAAAGAGACTACATTGTAGGTACAATTCAGTCCGGAGAACATAAAGTAGTCATTGGAGTGATGTATAACCCACCACAGAACTGCAGGAGGCCAAGAGAGGAGTACGAAGAAAACAACAGGGTGATGGTGGACACACTGGCTGAGGTGGCAAGAAGAGCTCACTCGAGCAGAGCAAAGTTACTGGTAATGGGCGATTTCAACCACAGGGAGATCGACTGGGAAAACCTGGAGCCACATGGGGGTCCCGAAACATGGAGAGCCAAGATGTTGGATGTGGTACTTGAAAACCTCATGCATCAACATGTCAGGGACACAACCAGAGAGAGAGGGGAGGATGAGCCAGCAAGACTGGATCTTGTGTTCACCCTGAGCAGTTCAGACATCGAGGACATCACTTACGAGAGGCCCCTTGGAGCTAGCGATCATGTGGTTCTGAGTTTTGACTATATAGTAGAGTTACAAGTGGAGAAGGTAACAGGAACTGAAGGGGACAGGCCAAACTATAAAAGGGGGGACTACACAGGTATGAGAAACTTCCTGCAGGAGGTTCAGTGGGACAGAGAAATGGTAGGAAAATCAGTAAACGAGATGATGGAATATGTGGCAACAAAGTGCAAGGAGGCAGAGGAAAGTTTTGTTCCCAAGGGAAACAGAAATAATAGGAAGACCAAAACGAGTCCTTGGTTTACCCGAAGGTGTAGGGAGGCAAAAACTAAGTGCAACAGAGAATGGAAAAGGTACAGGAGGCATAGGACCCAGGAAAACAAGGAGATTAGTAGAAGAGCCAGAAACGAGTATGCGCAGATAAGGAGGGAGGCCCAGCGACAGTATGAAAACGACATAGCATCGAAAGTCAAATCTGACCCGAAACTGCTGTATAGCCACATTAGGAGGAAGACAACAGTCAAGGACCAGGTGATAAGGCTGAGGAAAGAAGGTGGAGAACTCACAAGAAACGATCAAGAGGTATGTGAGGAGCTCAACACGAGATTTAAGGAAGTATTTACAGTAGAGACAGGAAGGACTCTGGGGGGACAGACCAGATGGGGACAACAACAAGGAATACACCAACAAGTGTTGGACGACATACATACAGATGAGGAGGTGAAGAAACTGCTAAGGGACATCGATACCTCAAAGGCAATGGGACCGGACAACATCTCTCCATGGGTCCTTAGAGAGGGAGCAGATATGTTGTGCGTACCACTTACCACAATCTTCAACACATCCCTGGAAACTGGGCAACTACCTGAGGTATGGAAGACGGCAAATGTAGTTCCCATTTTCAAAAAAGGAGACAGAAAAGAGGCACTAAACTATAGACCTGTGTCATTGACGTGTATAGTATGCAAAATTATGGAGAAGATTATCAGGAGGAGAGTGGTGGAGCACCTGGAACGGAACAGGAGTATAAATGCCAACCAGCACGGATTCACGGAAGGCAAATCCTGTGTCACAAACCTTCTGGAGTTTTATGATAAAATAACAGAAGTAAGACAAGAGAGAGAGGGGTGGGTTGATTGCATCTTCCTGGACTGCAAGAAGGCTTTTGACACAGTTCCTCACAAGAGATTAGTGCAGAAGCTAGAGCATCAGGCGCATATAGCAGGAAGGGCACTGCAATGGATCAGAGAATACCTGACAGGGAGGCAACAACGAGTCATGGTACGTAATGATGTATCACAGTGGGCACCTGTGATGAGCGGGGTCCCACAGGGGTCGGTCCTAGGACCAGTGCTATTTTTGGTATATGTGAACGACATGACGGAAGGGTTAGACTCAGAAGTGTCCCTGTTTGCAGATGATGTGAAGTTAATGAGGAGAATTAAATCTGATGAGGACCAGGCAGGACTTCAAAGAGACCTGGACAGACTGGACACCTGGTCCAGCAAATGGCTTCTCGAATTTAATCCTGCCAAATGCAAAGTCATGAAGATAGGGGAAGGGCACAGAAGACCACAGACAGAGTATAGGCTAGGTGGCCAAAGACTGCAAACCTCACTCAAGGAGAAAGATCTTGGGGTGAGTATAACACCGAGCATGTCTCCGGAAGCACACATCAATCAGATAACTGCTGCAGCATATGGGCGCCTGGCAAACCTGAGAACAGCATTCCGACACCTTAGTAAGGAATCATTCAAGACACTGTACACCGTGTATGTCAGGCCCATACTGGAGTATGCAGCACCTGTTTGGAACCCGCACTTGATAAAGCACGTCAAGAAACTAGAGAAAGTACAAAGGTTTGTGACAAGGTTAGTTCCAGAGCTAAGGGGAATGTCCTATGAAGAAAGATTAAGGGAAATCGGCCTGACGACACTGGAGGACAGGAGGGTCAGGGGAGACATGATAACGACATATAAAATACTGCGTGGAATAGACAAGGTGGACAAGGACAGGATGTTCCAGGGAGGGGACACAGAAACAAGAGGCCACAATTGGAAGTTGAAGACACAAATGAGTCAGAGAGATAGTAGGAAGTATTTCTTCAGTCATAGAGTTGTAAGGCAGTGGAATAGCCTAGAAAATGACGTAGTGGAGGCAGGAACCATACACAGTTTTAAGACGAGGTTTGATAAAGCTCATGGAGCGGGGAAAGAGAGGGTCTAGTAGCAACCGGTGAAGAGGCGGGGCCAGGAGCTAGGACTCGACCCCTGCAACCACAAATAGGTGAGTACAAATAGGTGAGTACACACACACACACACACACACACACACAGGTGCTCCACCACTCTCCTCCTGATAATCTTCTCCATAATTTTGCATACTATACACGTCAATGACACAGGTCTATAGTTTAGTGCCTCTTTTCTGTCTCCTTTTTTAAAAAGGGGAACTACATTTGCCATCTTCCATACCTCAGGTAGTTGCCCAGTTTCCAGACATGTGTTGAAGATTGTGGT
>NC_091310.1:22871254-22913754 GCF_038502225.1 Cherax quadricarinatus | reverse complement strand
AATAACCTCCAGGTAACCTCCAGGTTCCCGAGGTAACTCCAGGGAAGGTGGTGGACCAGAGTCTGATGGCAGACTAGAGATGAGAGAAAACCTACATTTAGCTGATGGAGAGAGACCTCGAAGTCAGCATCACATCAGAGGTGCACATAAACTGCTTAGGTCCGGCGGTATATGACACTATCTGAAGGTGGTTTCGGAAGTCAATCATGTAAGCACCAGCCACGCTAGTGACACTCACTACGGCCATGCGAGTGACACTCACTACAGCTACGCCAGTGACACTCACTACGGCCATGCCAGTATCACTCACTACGGCCATGCGAGTGACACTCACTACAGCTACGCCAGTGACACACTACGGCCATGCCAGTGTCACTCACTACGGCCATGCGAGTGACACTCACTACAGCTACGCCAGTGACACACTACGGCCATGCCAGTGTCACTCACTACGGCCAGGCGAGTGAAACTACGGCCACGCCAATGTCACACCCACTACGGTCACGCTATCGTCACTCACTACGGCCACGCCAGTGACGCACTCACTACGGCCACGCCAGTGACGCACTCACTACGGCCACGCCAGTGACGCACTCACTACGGCCACGCCAGTGACGCACTCACTACGGCCACGCCAGTGACGCACTCACTACGGCCATGCCAGTGACGCACTCACTACGGCCACGCCAGTGACGCACTCACTACGGCCACGCCAGTGACGCACTCACTACGGCCACGCCAATGTCACTCACTACGGCCACGCCAGTGACGCACTCACTACGGCCACGCCAGTGACGCACTCACTACGGCCACGCCAGTGACGCACTCACTACGGCCACGCCAGTGACGCACTCACTACGGCCACGCCAGTGACGCACTCACTACGGCCACGCCAGTGACGCACTCACTACGGCCACGCCAGTGACGCACTCACTACGGCCACGCCAGTGACGCACTCACTACGGCCACGCCAGTGACGCACTCACTACGGCCACGCCAGTGACGCACTCACTACGGCCACGCCAGTGACGCACTCACTACGGCCACGCCAGTGACGCACTCACTACGGCCACGCCAGTGACGCACTCACTACGGCCACGCCAGTGACACTACGGCCACGCCAGTGTCACACTCACTACTGCCCCGCCAGTGACGCACACACTACAGCCACGCCAGTGTCGCTCACTACGGCCATGCGAGTGACACACTCACTTCGGCTACGCCAGTGTCTCACTATGGCCACGCCAGTGACGCACTACGGTCACGCCAGTGACCGTAGTGAGTGCGAGTGACCCACTACGGCCTCGCCAGTGTCACACTCACTACGGCCACGCCAGGGTCACACTCACCACGCCCACGCCAGTGACACTCCACGGTCACGCCGGCTTACACGCCCACATCGCCCACACATTAACACCGTCTACACTTACCTGAAAATAAAACAGAATACATTAGAAAATAACACCATATGAATAATAATTTATAAATAATAATTAAAAAAAATAATACTTATTAAAACGTAATTGCCAAACTCAAGTAACAACATCCGAGATTCAGAGTCGTACGAAGAATGAATTTTGAGTCTTGTACTGTCTGTCACTGCTCAGTCGTCTTCTGTGCTGGAAAGTACTTGAGGACCTTGTCCCAAACCTGCATACTGCCATAACTTACTCGAGTGAGAGATATGGGTTAAAATGCGAAATAAACCCAGTGAAAAGTAGAGGTGCAGTGGGCACAGGTTAGATTTTGCAACGTACATCCATCCTATGGACGGTAGCGGTACATAAGGATGCACAAAAGGCCCAGGAACTAGGCTCCAAAAGGGTTTACTACAACTGTTACAAGCATATCTAAGATAACGGTTTACATGTCTGGTATAATTTACCGTGGGCACAATAAGAGAACATTGTACACAGATAACCAGCACATAGCAGATTGAAACTTATTATGACGACGTTTCGTCCCGACTTGGTCCATTAAGTAGACACACGGAGGCCTAATTAATGGTCCAAGTCGGATTGAAACGTCATTATAAGGTTCCTCTATGTGCGGGTTATTCGTGTATTATTCCAGTCACAGTAGTGTGCCTTTTAATTCTTTAAGAGAACATTGTATTAACGTTCGGGGCCCCAGACTATTCAACATCTTACCAGAAAATAGAAACACTGCTGGAATAAGTTTAGAAGTCTTCAAGAAGAAACTGGACAGGTATCTTCACTAGGTGCCAGGTCAACCAGATTGTAATGACTATTTGGGCCAGGAAACCGCCAGCAGCAACAGTATGGTTGACCAGGCAAGCACGAGACGAGCCAGGGCCCAACGCTGGGCTAGCCGAGTACAAACCCTCTCGAAACTCATCAAAGGCATAACAAAGGTAGCTGTACAGTACGGAGAAACGCCATTTGTTTTCCCCCAAGTAACAAGCAACTCTGCAGGAACGAACCCCTTGAAGCTGCTGTAACTACTGAACCAATAATAGAATTCTTGACGAAATCCTCTTTGCTGCCTTTCTCAGTTCTTCCAACTCAAGCCGAAAGACTTCAAAATCTGATGTACAAAACTCATCCAGTGTATAATACACAAATAATCCACACATAGGCGAGAGAAGCTTACGACGACTTAAGTCGTCATAAACTTCTGTCACCTATGTGCGGGTTATTTATGTATTGTTCCAGTCATGGTATTGTGTCCTTTTGTTCTTATCCAGTGTGATAATATACCAGGGAGATACAGCTGGGTTTGGTTCTTGCTGTGTAACTATCACAAAGTGGAGAAGAGGCCCACTAAATCGAAATTTGTTCCATATACAAATAACCCGTATATGGGAGAGAGAAAAATGACGACTTGGACCATTTACAAATTACAGTGTGACTTGTAAATGGTACAAGTCGGACCGAAACGTCGTCCTATGTGCGGGTTATTTGTGTACTGTTCCAGTCACGGTATTGTGCCTTTTTCTTCTTCAAAATTTGTTCGATAAGCAAAATCACTTTCACTTTTACTTACTCACCGACTCAGTGACACTGATTCACTCACTGGGACTTGACTCACTCACTAACTCACCCACTCGCACACTCACTCGCACACTCACTCGCACACTCAATAACTCGCACACTCAATAACTCGCACACTCAATAACTCGCAAACTCGCATACTCACTCGCATACTCACTCGCATACTCACTCGCATACGCACTCGCATACGCACTCGCATACGCACTCGCACACTCACTCGCACACTCACTCGCACACTCACTCCATGTGTACATGGCTCTTAATTTCCATAATGGAAAGATCGGGACTGGAGATTAGTTAAAGGGAAGAAGAAAAGAGAGAGAAGTGGGAGTGCAGAAAGGAGGAGAGTAGTGAAGCAAAAGGGGAAAAAGAGAGGGAAAAATAGAAGAGGGAGGAGGAGGAGAAGGGAAGTAAGGGTAACTTGTGATAAATAGTTTTAGGCCGAGTGTCGATGACAGCTGTTAAATGGCCACAAGTCACGCCCACACAGGGTCATTGTGGGCGGGGGAGAGGGGATGGGGAGAGGAGAGGGGGAGAAAGAAAAGAGAGAGAGAGAGAGAGAGAGAGAGAGAGAGAGAGAGAGAGAGAGAGAGAGAGAGAGAGAGAGAGACACACACACAGAGACAGAGACAGACATAGACATAGACACAGAGACACAGAGGGGATGTTGCAACCCCTGAATGGGTTACAATGATTATGTATATATATAATGTATATTATCTTTTCATATAGTATAGACTTAGTGATTTTAGACGTTGTACTGAGGTTGTGTGTCGCTTAGACACTCTGAACATCTCAGGTCCTTAGCTATAGCTTCTGACCTAATTTTGTACTGGTTTCTGTGTATTGTCACAGTCGGGTTTTTCCTATGCTGAACTTAGATTCAGTAGTATGGGAGTTTTGTAACTTTTGTGGAGGATCTGCTGATGGTCCCTACTTAGTGTCGTTATATTATCTCCTTGATCCTGATTGTGTCACAGTCGCTTGGTATATGGCTATTGGGCTTAGCATTATTTTCATTGTTCAAGCAGACTGTTCTGGTTGCCAGTCGGTTAAGAAGTTAGTTTATGTGAGGACTTTGTCAGTCACTTGTTTAAGTCTAGTCGAGTCGTGAGACATAGTGAACTACTTAGAGCACTTACACGCATACACAAACTTACTTGTACATATTTGTAATATCTTATTAAATGTTAATGTACCAGACGGTACTTAAGAATTATAAATGTGATATGTGCTTTCAGCACAATAATATTGAACTCGAGAGATTGATTTTATTTTGATTGCTGTGATTAATTTAATTTACTTTGATAATATACCTCTAGACTTAATAAATTTATTAAATTTTAATTTCTCTAGTTGGTAGCCTACCAGTTGTAATCCTGAAGCACTATTGAATAATACTGAATTTTAATGGATAATTGGACAAGGATACTGACTAATTGTTACGAAAACCCAGTAACAGGCTGGATGCTAGAAGGGCAGTCCTTTCTAGTATTCACTGGAGATCTCTAAGCTTTTAGAATCGCATTTTTTGTAACAAATGGGGGCCTGTCCGGGATGCTCTTGATCCAAGGTGTTGGAGAAATTGTCCAGTTTGACATACTAGTACTTCTATGATCAAACACTTTGAGTACTTTCCTAATCTGAAGATTTTGAGTTTAGTCTTGTACAACATACCAGGTGGATGTATGTACCTGACTGAGTCTCTTGATCCAAGGAGATGGAAATACTGTTTATGAGCTCTAGCTCTAAGACAACTAACACTAAAATTCCTATTAGGATTATAGTTTCCCATAATCACTCTCTCGTAGTACAATTATTTTTGTGATGTAGGCCAAAGTGAAACAGTTAATTGATACTCTGACTTTGTCTGAGTTAAGTACATTAAAACTTCAGACGTGTTGGCGAGTAGCCAAATATCTCGGTGTGACATATAACAGGAATTACAGCGTAGAAACTGTCAGAGCGTTGATTAAGGATATATTGTTTCCTGCTCATACAGAGATGTCTGATTATGATTCAGATTCAGAAAGCCTAGTGTCACAATTAGGAAGCATGACTCTATTTGATTACTTAAAGAGAGCAACTACTGCAGAAGTGTCTGAGCCTAATGAACCTCCGCTCACACCTTCCCGCCTCACTGACACAATAGTACAGAGTATAGCTGGTAGTATGACACAGCCTAATACGAGTACAGTGTATGATACACCTGTATTTACTTATCCTAGACCAGATCTAGACTCTCTAGAGACGGCTGGACCAAGTGTCCGACCTAAGGACCGTCCAGACCATGTTAATTTCCCTACTCCTCCATTACCCACTGGTCCTATCTCTCAGGAACAGTTTGAGAGGTTTGAACGCCTCCTTATGTTGCAGACTGCACAAATAGAGGCACAGAGGAGATTGAACGAAGAAGATTTCCAAAGAGAAAATGTTCGTCTGGGAAGACAACATACTGATAGATCACAGGACACATTTAATGTGCAGAAAGCTGCATCTATGGTTCCTAAGTTTTTTGAAAGTGACTTAGACACATATTTTGATGTGTTTGAGAACCAGGCACGTGCTATGAATTGGCCACGTAAGCACTGGGCAACATTGTTGCATACTGCTTTGACGGGAAGAGCTCAAACCTGTACTGCAGCTTTGCCATTTACCAAGTACATTAGTTATGACACTGTCAAACAAACAATTCTAGAGACGTATAACTTGTTACCTGTAAGTTATCAAAGAGCATTTCGTACGTTACAACGACGACAAGATCAAACTTGTGTAGAGTTTGCTCGTGAGAAAAAAGTTGCATTTCAGAGGTGGTGTAGGTCTGCCAAGTGTAAATACGACAGTCTTGTTCAGTTGTTACTACACAAAGAGTTTAACAACTGTATGCCTGCTGACATACAAGAATATCTGATCAATCATACTACCTCAGATATTCTGGAAACTGCAGCATTAGCAGACAAATACGAGATTTCTCACAAACTTGTACGTACTAAAACACAAAGAAACAAGGTAACTAAAAATTGTCCTAGAAGTTGGCAACCTAAATCAGCTGCTCATTGCCGGCCTGATGTACCTGCTACTGTAACTTCTCGTACCTTTACCAGGAAAGCTCACAATCCTGAATCTGTCTCTGTGGCTAGACAGAAATCTGGTATCGAGAAGAAGAAAGTTAAATGTACCTATTGTAACAGAAAAGGACATGCTAGAGAGTATTGCTATAAGTTAGAAAGAGATACGAGAAACAGTCGTGCGGCTGGCGCCCCCACTCAAGTCGTATCCTCTTCCGAGCAGCAAAGACACCAAAATCCTAGCAATACCTCTGAACCTACTGTTTTAGATAATGTTACTCAGGATAGATGACTAGCGTCAGAAAGTGTATTTGACGAAAAGATTCGTTCAGCAATGAGTCCTTACTTTTCGAGAGATAAAGTAGGATTTGACGAATCACATCTAACTGAGATAATTACTTTCAGAGACACTGGCAGTTATCTCACGTTATTAAGAGAAGATGTACTGCCCATAACTGATGATACCTATTGCAAGATAGATGTATTGTTAGAAGCCTATGGAGGGGCTGTTATAAAAGTGCCTCTGCACAAAGTTTATATTGAAACAAGCTATTACACTGGTTATATTTCAGTGGGTATATCCAGTGGTGTATTTCCCATCAGGTCAGTGGACTTGTTGATAGGGAACGATATCCTTCATGCTGGTATATGTAAAGAACCACTTGTGATTGATAATAACACTGACGATAATTATGCCATTGAAGCTTGTAGAGAGAAACCTATTTTATTTCCTCTCAGCGCAATTACTAGAGCTATGTCAAAGATTCAACAACCATCCTTGTCTCCTGTTGAGTTAGTTGATGACAATGATTTGGGGTTGAATATGTTGTTTAGTGACGCTCTGCGCCCAAGGTCATTAACACTGACTCCCCCTGGTCATCAACCTAGTCAGGACACAACTGGCGTTAAATTTCTAACTCATGATGATTTAATCAAGGATCAGTTTGTTGATCAGTCACTGGAAAGACTGAGAGATATAGCAGTTACTGAGAGTGAAGCAAAGGATCTCGATAATTGTTACTATTATAGTCACGGTGTACTGATGGAAAAAAACACATGTAAGTTGTCAGCTGATAGTGTTTCCACCACAGTCAAGCATTTCGTAGTGTTACCAGTTACATTTCGTGAACAAGCCATTGATTTTGCTCACAATAGTCCCATAGGAGGACATTTGGGTGTCAAGAAGACACTCGGTAAACTGGCAAAACATTTATTTTACTTGGCCAAAGATGACGGAAACAGTAGCTGATCATGTGCGACGTTGCCACGTGTGTCAAGTGACAGGCAAGCCAGCAGCGCACACTCCACCTACACCTCTCACTATGTTCTCTAGTAGCAAAGTTCAGTTCACCTGGACTAGAGATTGTTCAGACTCGTTCAAAAGGTTGAAGCGCTTGCTATCCTCTGCTCCTGTGTTGAAGAGTCCTAATTTTGATCTTCCCTTCTTTTTACATATAGATGCGAGTGGTTATGCAGTGGGTGCTGTGCTGCTCCAACAGTCAACATCCACTGATATTCTCCATCCTATATGTTACTATTCATCTAAGCTTAAACGACACCAGAAAAATTATGCCACTATTGAGAAAGAGGCTCTAGCTCTTGTGGTGTCCTTGGAACATTTTGACGTGTATTTGGGCACTTCCCCATTTAAAATTAACGTTTTTTCAGACCACAATCCACTCACTTATATTAACACCATGAAAAGTAAAAATGCTAGGATCATGAGGTGGGCCCTCAGAATCCAACCTTATTCTATTAGTATAAAACACATAAGTAGTCATTGTAATGTAATTGCTGACGCTCTGTGTCGTCCTTAATAATTATCAGTTACATTAAATTAACGTAATTTTATGCCCAAATACCTTTTGTTACTTGCTATGTCAAATTCAGTAAAGTAACTTAATCCCTCCAGCCCATATTAACTATATATACTCATGTCATGTCTAATTATTATATTTATATATTCACAGTAATGTTGTGTGAGGAGGAGACAAGCTGAGTTTTGAGTGGGTAGTGTCGTGTGGGTGATGTACTGCGTGACGCAACACTGTCCTGTTGCAGACCCCCCCTCACTACACACCTTAAGCTGTTTCATACTCAGATGTTCATACTGCCTCGCATTCCACAACCACTACTTAAGAGTGGAATGCAGTCTCCTCTACTATGATCGAGCCTCATCGTGCCCTACTCATCTGCGCTGTCCTGTCTCTACACTGATGTACATAACCACGAGTATGCAGAGATACGATACTGTGTACTGCCCTAGTACTAGGGGCATATCCTAGTGACGGACGCTGTGAAATTGTAGCGGTGCTTGGCACAAGAGAGACTTTGATTAATATTTATCTTAAATTGTATTGATATGAGTAATCAGAAATAATGTGAAAGACATTAATGCAACTCCTAGTGCGACCGTCTGTCGTGTTGGGGGGGGGGGTGTTGCAACCCCTGAATGGGTTACAATGATTATTATGTATATATATAATGTATATTATCTTTTCATATAATTTTATATTGCTTATATTTGCGATAATAGCTAAATCGTAAATATATTGCTTTATATTCTTATTTGACTTATGTTGTTAGGATGTACATAATATGTGCTCAGTTCAAGTCTTGATTGTCAAACTACTGTAATTATCGCTTGTCGCTCGTTATACTGCCGGCTTCTGAGTTGTGCTGTCCACGGGGCTATCACGTGATCGAGGGGGGGTGTCCTCACCTCTCGTGAAGTATTCAGTCTGCTCGAGACTCGCTTGGTGGTTCGACAGATTGTCTGTCTCATTATTCTTGTTAGTTCTGTAGAACTCTGTTCACAGAACCTTGTATAGACTTAGTGATTTTCAACGTTGTACTGAGGTTGTGTGTCGCTTAGACACTCTGAACATCTCAGGTCCTTAGCTATAGCTTCTGACCTAATTTTGTACTGGTTTCTGTGTATTGTCAGTCGGGTTTTCCTATGCTGAACTTAGATTCAGTTTATCTGGAGTTTATCTGGAGAGAGTTCCAGGGGTCAACGCCCCCGCGGCCCGGTCTGTGACCAGGCCTCCTTAGGTCAGTGTCCCAGGATGTGACCCACACCAGTCGACTAACACCCAGGTACCCATTTTACAGATGGGGAACATAGACAACAGGTGGAAAGAAACACGTCCAATGTTTCTACTCTGGCTGGGAATCGAACCCAGGCCCTCACCATGTGAAGCGAGAGCGTTAACCACCAGGCCACCAGAGCCCTAGTAGTATGGGAGTTTTGTAACTTTTGTGGAGGATCTGCTGATGGTCCCTACTTAGTGTCGTTATATTATCTCCTTGATCCTGATTGTGTCACAGTCGCTTTGTATATGGCTATTGGGCTTAGCATTATTTTCATTGTTCAAGCAGACTGTTCTGGTTGCCAGTCGGTTAAGAAGTTAGTTTATGTGAGGACTTTGTCAGTCACTTGTTTAAGTCTAGTCGAGTCGTGAGACATAGTGAACTACTTAGAGCACTTACACGCATACACAAAATTACTTGTACATATTTGTAATATCTTATTAAATGTTAATGTACCAGACGGTACTTAAGAATTATAAATGTGATATGTGCTTTCAGCACAATAATATTGAACTCGAGAGATTGATTTTATTTTGATTGCTGTGATTAATTTAATTTACTTTGATAATATACCTCTAGACTTAATAAATTTATTAAATTTTAATTTCTCTAGTTAGTAGCCTACCAGTTGTAATCCTGAAGCACTATTGAATAATACTGAATTTTAATGGATAATTGGACAAGGATACTGACTAATTGTTACGAAAACCCAGTAACAGGCTGGATGCTAGAAGGGCAGTCCTTTCTAGTATTCACTGGAGATCTCTAAGCTTTTAGAATCGCGTTTTTTGTAACAGGGGATTATTATTATAATCAAAAAGAAGCGCTAAGCCACAAGGGGTATACAGCGTTGCAAGACAGAGGGGAGAGGGAGAGACAGAGACAGACAGAACAGAAAAACTTGGGTTATCTCGTGCAACAAGACTACTGTTATGCTAGCTGTAATTCTGGCGTCTAGACAGACACTCAGGAAAGCTGAGAGACAGTGAAGCTGAGACAGCGAATTGAGAGAAAAACAGAGACGGTGAAACTGAAGCTAAGAGACAGTAAAACAAAAGGCTGAGTGCAGCTAAGGGACAGTAAAGCTGAGAGACGGTGAAATAAAGAAGCAGTGATTCTGAAGTCATTAAAGGTGAGACAGAAAGAGAGTCAGGCTGAGAGTAAAGATGAGAGATAGTGAAGCCGAGAGACAGTGAGGATGAGAGATGTATCTTTCTCGTCCGTGCTCCAAGTAGTACAGGTCAAGGGACTTCAAACATTCCCAGTAATTAAAGTACCTGGAAGAACAGTGAAGGTTCTCTATACCTTATATAGATCATCGGTTTCTGTCCGCCCTAAAAGTGACGGTTAGTGTACAGTAGTAATCCAACCCAGCGGGAATAACAGACTTAAAGACGATCGTCAATTTTTTTGCATCCCATCTTTTGAAAGTTCTCATTATCCATCCTATAAATTTCCTCGCAGCTGTGATGACACTTGTTATCCGTTAAGGTGAGACCCTTCGAGTCTATCACTAAGTTCTTCGCATGAATTTTTCGCTCTATTGTGTGGTTAGATTTTTTTTTATATATACACCCTTCAAGCTTTTATTTCCTCAAGGTCTCCATAACAGAATGACTGAAAATTGTCCTCAGTGAACATTTCATTGTCTTCTGCCGCCCAATGGAAAACTTGATTTATATCTGCTTGGATATTTACAGTGTCCTGAAAAGATGTTACTCTCATGTAAATCTAGTGTCGTTTGCAAACGATACAGTAGTATCAGACATTTCTGTATCTGATATGAGGACGAGGAAGAGGATGGGAGTGACTACTGTTCCTTGCAGAACAGGAGATTTCAGCGTGGCAGTATCTGGTTTAACTCTGTTTACTATTACTCTTTCCTGTCTATTGTCAGAAAGTTAAAAAAAACCATCTACCCACTTTTAGTTACATTTTTAGTTACATCATGATCGCACTTGTCAAAGGCGTTTTCAAAGTCTGTGTATGCTACAACTGCATTCTGTTTGTCCTCTAGTGCATCCAAGACCATGTCACAGTGGTTGCGAGAGGCAGGAAGGACCTGCTCTAAACCCATGTTGCTCTGGGTTGTGTAAGTGTTGGGAATCCAAGTGTTTGTCGAATTATTTCTTATAACCCTCTCAAAGATTTTTTTTATGAGATGTTAGTGCTGTTGGTCCGTAATCCTTCGCTACTGCCAGACAAGCCTGGCCAAGGACCAGGTTACGGAGTAGGAAAACTCTGGAAGCCCGTCATAGGTATATCAAAGGTAAAGCAAAGCATGATAATTTGCTCTCAGTCCTGGTTTATGGAAGGTTGAAAATTGTTTTGTGCTAGTCTAATATCTCACTAATTAGTTATCTTAAAGCGGCTTGTCTCAAAACAGTAATTATAGACTTGCAATATTTATTAGGTTATTACGATCTTGATGTGCTGTGGGTCAGAAAATTATGATTACACTATGAAGCTTCCTAAGAACATTATAGGGCTGGTGGGTGGCCGTCAAGTTTACCTAGCAATATCATAGGCTGGGTGGGTGGCTGTCAAGCTTATCTAGCCACATCAGAGCTGGGTGGGCGGCCATCAAGCTTACCTAGGAACAGCAGAGACTGGGTGGGGGTCATCAGAAACATGGGAGGTTGGGTGGGGGTCGTCAGAAACATGGAAGGTTGGGTGGGGATCGTCAGAAACATGGGAGGCTGGCTGGGGATCGTTAGGAACATGGGAGGCTGGGTGTGGGTTGTCAGGAGCATGGGAGGCTGGGTGGGGGTTGTCAGGAGCATGGGAGGCTGGGTGGGGGTTGTCAGGAGCATGGGAGGCCGGGTGGGGGTTCGTGAGGAACATGGGAGGCTGGCTGGGGGTCGTCAGGGTCATGGGAGGCTGAGAGGGAGTCGTCAGGAACATGGGAGGCTGTGTGGGGGTCGTCTGGAACATGGGAGGCTGGGTGGGGGTCGTCAGGAACATGGAAGACTGGGTGGGGGGCCGTCAGGAACATGGAAGGCTGGGTACGGGTCGTCAGGAATATGGGAGGCTGGCTGGGGTCCGTCAGAACATGGAAGACTTGTTGGGGGTCGTCAGGAACATGGGAGGCTGAGTGAGGGGTCGTCAGGAAAATGGGAGGCTGGGTGGGGGGTCGTCAGGAAAATGGGAGGCTGGGTGGGGAGTCGTCAGAAACATGGAAGGATGGGTGGGGGTCGTCAGAAACATGGGAGGCTAGGTGGGGGTCGTCAGAAACATGGAAGGCTGGGTGGGGGTCGTCAGGAACATGAAAGACTGGGTGGGGGTCGTCAGAAACATGGAAGGCTGGGTGCAGGTCGTCAGGTACATGGGAGGCTGGGTGGGGGTCGTCAGGAGCATGGGAGGCTGGGTGGGGGTCGTCAGAAACATGGAAGGCTGGGTGGGGGTCGTCAGAAATATGCGAGGCTGGGTGGGGGTCGTCAGGAACATGGAAGGTTGGGTGGGGGTCGTCAGGAACATGGAAGGTTGGGTGGGGGGTCGTCAGGAACATGGAAGGCTGGGTGGGGGTGGTCAGGAACATGGAAGGTTGGGTGGGGGTCGCCAGGAACATGGAAGGTTGGGTGGGGGTCGCCAGGAACATGGGAGGCTGGGTGGGGGTCGCCAGGAACATGGGAGACTGGGTGGGGGTCGTCAGGAACATGGGAGGCTGGGTGGGGGTCGTCAGGGTCATGGGAGGATGAGAGGGGGTCGTCAGGAACATGGGAGGTTAGGTGGGGGTCGTCTGGAACATGGGAGGCTGGGTGTGAGTCGTCAGGAACATGGAAGACTGGGTGGGGGGCCGTCAGGAACATGGAAGGCTGGGTACGGGTCGTCAGGAACATGGGAGGCTGGCTGGGGGCCGTCAGAAACATGGGAGGCTGAGTGGGGGGGCGTCAGGAAAATGGGAGGCTGGGTGGGGAGTCGTGAGAACCATGGAAGGATGGGTGGGGGTCGTCAGAAACATAGGAGGCTGGGTGGGGGTCGTCAGAAACATGGAAGGTTGGGTGGGGGTCGTCAGGAACATGGAAGACTGGGTGGGGGTCGTCAGGAACATGGAATACTGGGTGGGGGTCGTCAGAAACATGGAAGGCTAGGTGGAGGTCGTCAGGAACATGGGAGGCTGGGTGGGGGTCGTCAGGAATATGGGAGGCTGGGTGGGGGTCGTCAGGAACATGGAAGGCTGGGTGGGGGTCGTCAGAAATATGCGAGGCTGGGTGGGGGTCGTCAGGAACATGGAAGGTTGGCTGGGGGTCGTCAGGAACATGGAAGGTTGGGTGGGGGTCGTCAGGAACATGGAAGGCTGGGTGGGGGTCGTCAGGAACATGGAAGGCTGGGTGGGGGTCGCCAGGAACATGGGAGGCTGGGTGGGGGTCGCCAGGAACATGGGAGGCTGGGTGGGGGTCGTCAGGAACATGGGAGGCTGGGTGGGGGTCGTCAGGGTCATGGGAGGCTGAGAGGGGTTCGTCAGGAACATGGGAGGTTGGGTGGGGGTCGTCTGGAACATGGAAGGCTGGATGGGAGTCGTCAGGAACATGGAAGACTGGGTGGGGGGCCGTCAGAAACATGGGAGGCTGAGTGGGGGGTCGTCAGGAAAATGGGAAGCTGAATGGGGGGTCGTCAGGAAAATGGGAGGCTGAGTGGGGTCGTCAGGAAAATGGGAGGCTGGGTGGAGAGTCGTTAGAAACATGGAAGGATGGGTGGGGGTCGTCAGGAACATGGGAGGCTAGGTGGGGGTCGTCAGAAACATGGGAGGCTGGGTGGGGGTCGTCAGAAACATGGGAGGCTGGGTGGGGGAAGTCAGAAACATGGGAGGTTGGGTGGGGGTCGTCAGAAACATGGAAGGCTGGGTGGGGGTCGTCAGGAACATGGAAGACTGGGTGGGGGTCGTCAGGAACATGGAAGACTGGGTGGGGGTCGTCAGGAACATGGGAGGCTGGGTGGGGGTCGTCAGGAACATGGGAGGCTGGGTGGGGGTCGCCAGGAACATGGAAGGCTGGGTGGGGGTCGTCAGGAACATGGAAGGTTGGCTGGGGGTCGTCAGGAACATGGAAGGCTGGGTGAGGGTCGTCAGGAACATGGAAGGCTGGGTGGGGGTCGTCAGGAACATGGAAGGCTGGGTGGGGGTCGTCAGGAACATGGAAGGCTGGGTGGGGGTCGTCAGGAACATGGAAGGCTGGGTGGGGGTCGTCAGGAACATGGCAGGCTGGGTGGGGGTCGTCAGGAACATGGAAGGCTGGGTGGGGGTCGTCAGGAACATGGGAGGCTGGGTGGGGGTCGTCAGGAACATGGGAGGCTGGGTGGGGGTCGTCAGGAACATGGGAGGCTGGGTGGGGGTCGTCAGGAACATGGGAGGCTGGGTGGGGGTCGCCAGGAACATGGGAGGCTGGGTGGGGGTCGTCAGGAACATGGGAGGCGGGGTGGGGATCGTCAGGAACATGGAAGATTGGGTGGGGGTCCTCAGGAACATGGAAGGCTGGGTGGGGGTCGTCAGGAACATGGAAGGCTGGGTGGGGGTCGTCAGGAACTTGGAAGGTTGGGTGGGGGTCGTCAGGAACATGGAAGGCTGGGTGGGGGTCGTCAGGAACATGGGAGGCTGGGTGGGGGTCGTCAGGAACATGGAAGGCTGGGTGGGGGTCGTCAGGAACATGGAAGGCTGGGTGGGGGTCGTCAGGAACATGGAAGGCTGGGGTCAGGAACATGGAAGGCTGGGTGGGGGTCGTCAGGAACATGGAAGGCTGGGTGGGGGTCGTCAGGAACATGGAAGGCTGAGGGGTCGTCAGGAACATGGAAGGCTGGGTGGGGGTCGTCAGGAACATGGAAGGCTGGGTGGGGGTCGTCAGGAACATGGAAGGCTGGGTGGGGGTCGTCAGGAACATGGAAGGCTGGGTGGGGGTCGTCAGGAACATGGAAGGCTGGGTGGGGGTCGTCAGGAACATGGAAGGCGGGGTGGGGGTCGTCAGGAACATGGAAGGCTGGGTGGGGGTCGTCAGAAACATGGAAGGTTGGCTGGGGGTCGTCAGGAACATGGAAGGGTGGCTGGGGGTCGTCAGGAACATGGAAGGCTGGGTGGGGGTCGTCAGGAACATGGAAGGCTGGGTGGGGGTCGTCAGGAACATGGGAGGCTGGGTGGGGGTCGTCAGGAACATGGAAGGCTGGGTGGGGGTCGTCAGGAACATGGAAGGCTGGGTGGGGGTCGTCAGGAACATGGAAGGCTGGGTGGGGGTCGTCAGGAACATGGAAGGCTCGGTGGGGGTCGTCAGGAACATGGAAGGTTGGGTGGGGGTCGTCAGGAACATGGAAGACTGGGTGGGGGGGGTCGTCAGGAACATGGAAGGCTGGGTGGGGGTCGTCAGGAACATGGAAGGCTGGGTGGGGGTCGTCAGGAACATGGAAGGCTGGGTGGGGGTCGTCAGGAACATGGAAGGCTGGGTGGGGGTCGTCAGGAACATGGTAGGCTGAGTGGGGGTCGTCAGGAACATGGGCGGCTGGGTGGGGGTCGTCCGGACCATGGAAGGCTGGGTGGGGGACGTCAGGAACATGGAAGGCTGGGTGGGGGTCGTCAGGCTGGGTGGGGGTCGTCAGGAACATGGAAGGCTGGGTGGGGGTCGTCAGGAACATGGAAGGCTGGGTGGGGGTCGTCAGGAACATGGAAGGCTGGGTGGGGGGGATCGTCAGGAACATGGGAGGCTGGGTGGGGGTCGTCAGGAACATGGAAGGCTGGGTGGAGGTCGTCAGGAACATGGGAGGCTGGGTGGGGGTCGTCAGGAACATGGGAGTCTGGCTGGGGGTCGTCAGGAACATGGGAGGCTGGGTGGGGGTCGTCAGGAACATGGGAGTCTGGCTGGGGGTCGTCAGGAACATGGGAGGCTGGGTGGGGGTCGTCAGGAACATGGGAGTCTGGCTGGGGGTCGTCAGGAACATGGAAGGCTGAGTGGGGGTCGTCAAGAACATGGAAGGCTGGGTGGGGGTCGTCAGGAACATGGTCGTCAGGAACATGGAAGGCTGGGTGGGGGTCGTCAGGAACATGGAGGCTGGGTGGGGGTCGTCAGGCTCGGTGGGGGTCGTCAGGAACATGGAAGGCTGGGTGGGGGTCGTCAGGAACATGGAAGACTGGGTGGGGGTCGTCAGGAACATGGAAGGCTGGGTGGGGGTCGTCAGGAACATGGAAGGCTGGGTGGGGGTCGTCAGGAACATGGAAGGCTGGGTGGGGGTCGTCAGGAACATGGAAGGCTGGGTGGGGGTCGTCAGGAACATGGAAGGCTGGGTGGCGGTCGTCAGGAACATGGAAGGCTGGGTGGGGGTCGTCAGGAACATGGGAGGCTGGGAGGGGGTCGTCAGGAACATGGAAGGCTGGCTGGGGGTCGTCAGGAACATGGAAGGCTGGGTGGGGGTCGTCAGGAACATGGAAGGCTGGGTGGGGGTCGTCAGGAACATGGAAGGCTGGGTGAGGGTCGTCAGGAACATGGGAGGCTGGGTGGGGGTCGTCAGGAACATGGAAGGCTGGGTGGGGGTCGTCAGGAACATGGAAGGCTGGGTGGGGGTCGTCAGGAACATGGGAGTCTGGCTGGGGGTCGTCAGGAACATGGGAGGCTGGGTGGGGGTCGTCAGGAACATGGGAGTCTGGCTGGGGGTCGTCAGGAACATGGGAGGCTGGGTGGGGGTCGTCAGGAACATGGTAGTCTGGGTGGGGGTCGTCAGGAACATGGAAGGCTGGGTGGGGGTCGTCAGGAACATGGAAGGCTGGGTGGGGGTCGTCAGGAACATGGAAGGCTGGGTGGGGGTCGTCAGGAACATGGGAGGCTGGGTGGGGATCGTCAGGAACATGGAAGGCTGGGTGGGGGTCGTCAGGAACATGGAAGTCTGGGTGGGGGTCGTCAGGAACATGGAAGGGTGGGGGGGGGTCGTCAGGAACATGGGAGGCTGGGTGGGGGTCGTCAGGAACATGGAAGGCTGGGTGGGGGTCGTCAGGAACATGGAAGGCTGGGTGGGGGTCGTCAGGAACATGGAAGGCTGGGTGGGGGTCGTCAGGAACATGGAAGGCTGGGTGGGGGTCGTCAGGAACATGGGAGTCTGGCTGGGGGTCGTCAGGAACATGGGAGGCTGGGTGGGGGTCGTCAGGAACATGGGAGTCTGGCTGGGGGTCGTCAGGAACATGGAAGGCTGGGTGGTGGTCGTCAGGAACATGGAAGGCTGGGTGGGGGTCGTCAGGAACATGGAAGGCTGGGTGGGGGTCGTCAGGAACATGGGAGGCTGGGTGGGGGTCGTCAGGAACATGGAAGGCTGGGTGGGGGTCGTCAGGAACATGGGAGGCTGGGTGGGGGTCGTCAGGAACATGGGAGGCTGGCTGAGGGTCGTCAACCCATGGTGACCTGATTACATATTCATGAAACTTTTCTGGCGTCGCTTTTTACGACCTTCCTCAGCTGACCCTCGACATCTTGACCTGATTTACTCCCGTGTTGACCAGTGGTACAGGTGTAAACCTGTTTTATACGTGTTGACATAAGTTAACCTGATTGGCACTTACATTCAGCTGATTAACCTGTATGTTAACCTGATTTACGTCCGTGGTGAGCTGTTTTTTCTCCCCGTATTCGCCTTACGTACGCCAGAAGTGTACTTGATTAACAAAGTTGACCTGAGCAACACCCCGTGTTCGGCCGATCGACGACAACTTTGACCTCATTGATGCCAGTATTGACACCATTTAGACATGTGTTGACCTAATTTCGTTCATAATTATCTGTCCAGGTTTACCTCATCGTGTTAAAGATAACCTGACTCAGCACATCATCTGTGTCTATTCAGAAAAAAAAATACTTAGATTTAGTAGTAGTGGAAAAAGACGAAAAACACCATCAATCTAGACCAACTCAAATTAAGTCATAATAAACAACTGTTGATGTATAAACAGAAGGGTGGACGAGGGGCTCTAACCGTGGTTCGTAAATTGATAGTCCGACTATTACCTGGAGGTTACCTGGAGGTTATTCCGGGGATCAACGCCCCCGCGGCCCGGTCCATGACCAGGCCTCCCGATGGATCAGGGCCTGATCAACTAGGCTGTTACTGCTGGCCGCACGCAGTCCAACGTACGAGCCACAGCCCGGCTGATCCGGCACTGACTTTAGGTATCTGTCCAGCTCTCTCTTGAAGGCAGCCAGGGGTTTATTGGCAATTCCCCTAATGTTTGATGGGAGGCTGTTGAACAGTTTTGGGCCCCGGACACTATAACGCAACTATTTTCCTGGGCCCAAGAGCTTTAACGGTAGATTTATTCTTACCCCCCTCAAGGCCATATCGTCTATGAACTAAAATTAAGAGGTATTAAACAATTGTCGTCAAAGGTTCGAACTGTCAATTTACGGACTGCGGTTCGAGCCCCTCAGCCACCCATGTGTTTATTCATTCTAGGACGTGTTTAAAGGAAACATTGTTAACCAGGTTGATCACCTCAAATACACTTACATATTAGATGTATATATAACATTTTACAGTCGTTAACGTTTGCAAATTTGTGTGCCCTAACATACTGCATGGAAATATATAATTACATGAGTATAGCCATTAAATATGTTTGCAATCTATATGTGCATTAAAGTTGCGTGTGTTGCTGTGTGCACCTGGAAATGAAATTTGGATTGGCGCCGGAGATAGCCACTTTTATTCTCATTTGAATTCGTAAATATTTTATTTGGAGAACTTTCAATTAGGAGGCAAATATATGTATGAGAGATGGAACGATGATGATAATATTTGAGAGAGAGAGAGAGAGAGAGAGAGAGAGAGAGAGAGAGAGAGAGAGAGAGAGAGAGAGAGAGAGAGAGAGAGAGAGAGAAAAGGATTCCTAGGCCTTACCCAGGGACAGCTTAAGGGTGCTTTTTCTACATCCCTCCCGAGGGTTGTGTACTCAAGCAACCATGACACGGATTGCATCATACAAGATACCTGGAGTAGATGCAAGGATTACTGCATACCGTACTGATACACACATGAAACAAAAAGCGTTTATGGCATACTGCTGCAGGACAGTAGTGCAACTGACTATGATACATTTATAATTTCATCAGCAGGCAACCCTCGGTTACAATTATCATACAAGCAAGCAAGCAAGCAAGCAGGGAGGGCAAAGACTGAAGCACAAAAGAAGTATCCGAAAATGAGGGAGGGAAGAAAGGAGGAAAAGAGCACCGAAATCAAGAGAAGAGAGTATCTTACCTTTGAGAGGTTTCCGAGATTTTACCATTGAGTTCACTAAAGGAAAATGCAGTAAATGTGAAAGGGGCCAAGCCTTTTCAACACCCGCCGTTCATACATGAGGGGGATTACCAACAGATTCCCCTGACTATCTTCAAGAGAGGCTGCAGTGCATATGTAGGACTTCGTACGGCCAGCACCACCAGCCTACTTTATCAGACCATCCACCGCTGGGGCGTTCACCCCTCGGAAAACTATCATGGCGCATATTCCAGGTAAACAGTATCAAAATATCAAATATCAAACAAAGAATTCTGCCAGAAGATATCAAAAACACTTCCGGAACAAGTGTAGAAGTCTCCAAGAGGGAAAAACAAGAACCTCTTCAAAGTGCCAGCAGACAGTCAGCAGCACCAGACAAGCCTGGCTCAGAACTGGCATGCGGGAGTAGGAAAACTCCTAAAGCCCATCAAATAATCCGTTGACAGGTTTTATATGGCTGGATTATTGGTCAGTTTAAGATACAATGTTCAAGTGTATGGCCTTACTTTTACCTCTGACGAGTTCCGATAGATTTTCTACTCCTGGAGCCCGGCCATGGGCCAGGCTCGTCTGGGGCTTGCGTGGTCAACTAGGTCCTATCTCTGTCCACACACTTCACATTTCAGGCGACTGACATCTCCATACATATGACAATGTCTTGAGGTTTACCGACAGTTATTTTCTCCACAGACACGTATTCTTTGACACGCTTCATTATGACATACAATTTATCTGTCTATATTGTACTACTTTTCTCGAACGGGTTCCTCAAGCTAGTTCTTTTCTAACACTTTTTTTAAATGTCAATTTGAAAAATCAAAATGGCATTTGGCATTCTCTTTGTTGAATTTTATGGACTATGTGTCTTAGATCTGAGAATAAGGGTATTATGAGAGCTTCTGGGTCTGTGGGAAGAGGCAGTAGGGGTCACAGTTGGTGTCAATGATACTGACAAGTCACAGAAGTGCTGTTCGTAAAATCTTCCTATTGTAACCTTCGTGGCTGAAGGGTACAACGTTCGGCATGCTACATGCCTGGATCACGGTTCGAGCCTCTGTTCATTTTTTTTCATTCATTTATCATTAATCTTCAGTAAATATATATAAACACTGATCTCTGGCCGAAGAAGACTCGAACCTACGAACCTAGGAACAAGGTACGCAGTGCGTTACCATCCTCACCACATTGGACAATACCTTGGCGCCCAGCTCACGTTCGACGTTGATCCAAGGCAGCCAGCTTTCAGGGAGAAGGCTTACAGCTTTTCATCTCATCCCCTGCATGCATCCACCTATCATGTGGGAGTTCGATTCTGACTGTGAAGCCAACCCAGCTTCTAACCCAGCTGAGAGAGAGAAGTAAGCCAAGTTCCTCTGAAGTATTGTTTATATCGCTTTGTGCTCCCTGTTGGATGCTAAGAGTGGTTTTCACCATTCCTGTGGCATAGTGTGGGTTATCAAGCCACCTTCGTGGGTAGTGGAGCGCGCGCCAGTGCGTCCGCCAGGGAGTCTTCTCCCCCACCGCTCTCCCCCCACACACCCCACCACCACCACTCTCTCCCACCACCAGACACCTCATCTACCTGTGGTTGTTTGCACCCTTGTACCGGGTCCTAGTACTGTTTTAGCTCACATAATTGGTCAAGAGATTGTAGCTGGTGCCAACGATAAAGCCAGTTATGTGAGTTCGCCTAGAAAGCACATTTCTTCACGACAACAGTGTGAGTGGAGGAGGAAACACCACCCGCCCACTCATCACTCGTCACCGCCCGTCTACTACACCGCCCGTCTACTACTCCAGACTCCAGTGATAATTTTCTTGAGACATTTTTCTTGCATTTAAAGACATTTGCGTGTGTGAGACATTTATAGTAAATTGCTTGTGTACTCTAAACCTTGTGTTTTCAGTTTTTCGTTAACTCATTATTTTTACAATATTTTCAGTGTTTTCACTCATCTTATATTATTTTATTCTGTGTTTTTCTTTATGCTACTCGTCTGTAGTAAGTATTATTGTGTAGTGTACCAGTCAGTCACCCTGTGTGAAGTGATTCATTTTTTTTTCATTGTATTCTTTCAGCGTTGTATTCCCCAGTAATTATCACTGTATTTCATGCAGTGATATTCACCCCAGTATACCAAATTATCCATTTATTTCTATGTGTGTCTTTTTTTTTTTCGTATGCCAACAGTGTCTCATTCCTCTAATTTTTTCGCAGACTGTGTACCATTATTTTTGCCAGCAAATTTTTGTCGTATCAGTCACAGCAAGATTTTGTTGTATCCACAGCAGGATTTTGTTGTAAGAATATATTTTAATGAGGTGTGCCTGCCACCACGTGAGGATGATGGTGGTGACGATGATGATGATGATGATGATGATGACAATGATGAGAGCTTCTCAACAACAGGCCTACAAGCTTTGGAGACAAGCAATGATGAATCAGGAGGCCTAGAGGCCTTGGAGGGAAACAAGGAAGTGTCAGAAGCAAGTACTGACGCTATCAAAGATACCACAGTAGTGTCAAAGCTTTAGCAATAGTATGGTCTTTAAAGCACTTCCGAGACATTATTTATCAGTACTCTGTTCATGTCTTGACAGATCATGCTCCACTGATACTCTTATTCCAGAACAAACAACCTACTGGAAGGTTAGCTAGATGGACCTTGACTATCCAAGAGTTCAATCCCACCGCTGCCACCATTTATCATGTGGGAGTTCGATACGTGGATTAGGGAAGAAATACTCACGTAGGCTGTTATTACGTATAATTGCTGTTATGTGGAGGGAGCCCCTGCCAGCCGTACCTATCTCCTTGGCTACACTCGTAATACTGACTGGCCGCCCACAGTACCCTATGTGAGGGGGCCTTTGAATACTGCTGAGGTCAGCACAATATGAAAGACCGTGACTCAGGCAGAGACGGTTGGTCGTTGAGTCAATGGACGGTTACTGGTAACTGGTTACTACTACTGAGACTGGTAACTGGTTACTACTACTGAGACACCAACTAGAGATTTTAACAATGCAAGAAATTCGCAAGAGCAGGCGAAATATATATAATGGGGTCCACCTCTAGAACATACACACACACACACACTATATATATATATATATATATATATATATATATATATATATATATATATATATATATATATATATATATATATTTATATATATATATATATTTATATATATATATATATATATTTATATATATATATATTTATATATATATATATATATATATATATTTATATATATATATATATATATATATTTATATATATATATATATATATATATATATATATATATTTATTTATATATATATATATATATATATATATATATATATATATATTTATTTATATATATATATATATATATATATATATATATATATATATATATATATATATATATATATATATATATATATATATATATATATATATATATATATATATATATATATATATATATATATATATATATATATATATATATATATATATAATTCATCACAGTTTTCCTAAATATACCTATATGAAAGTCTAATGAGAATGTAACATTCATATTCACATATTTTGAACTGTTTTATTTTAGGTATACATGTAATAATATTTACCAACACTACGACCAAGTATCCACTGTCACGTCCACTCCACTCACCACTACCATCAACCACCATCACTCTCTACACTCACCACTACCATCAACCACCATCACTCTCTACACTCACCACTACCATCAACCACCATCACTCACTACACTCACCACTATCATCAACCACCATCACTCTACGCTCACCACTACCATCAACCACCATCACTCTCTACACTCACCACTACCATCAACCACCATCACTCTCTACACTCACCACTACCATCAACCACCATCACTCTACGCTCACCACTACCATCAACCACCATCACTCTCTACACTCACCACTGCCATCAACCACCATCACTCTCTACGCTTACTACTGCCATCAACCAGCATCACTCTACACTCACCACTACCATCAACCACCATCACTCTCTACACTCACCACTACCACCAACCACCACCACTATGCACTCACCACCACCACCAACCACCACCACTCTCTACACTCACCACTACCATCAACCACCATCACACTCTACACTCACCACTGCCATCAACCACCATCACTCTCTACGCTCACTACTGCCATCAACCACCATCTCACTCTGCACTCACCACTGCCATCAACCACCATCACACTCTACGCTCACTACTGCCATCAACCAGCATCACTCTACACTCACCACTACCATCAACCACCATCACTCTCTACACTCACCGCTACCACCAACCCCCTTTACACTTACCACTACCATCAACCACCATCACTCTCTACACTCACCACTACCACTAACCACCATCTCCCTTTACACTCATCACTACCATCAACCACCATCACACTCTACACTCACCACTGCCATCAACCACCATCACTCTCTACGCTCACTACTGCCATCAACCACCATCACACTCTGCACTCACCACTGCCATCAACCACCATCACACTCTACGCTCACTACTGCCATCAACCAGCATCACTCTACACTCACCATTAACATCAACCACCATCACTCTCTACACTCACCACTACCACCAACCACCATCTCACACTACACTCACCATTACCATCAACCACCACCACTCTCTACACTCACCACTACCATCAACCACCATCACTCTCTACACTCACCACTACCACCAACCACCACCACTCTGCATTAACCACTACCTCCAACCGCTATCACACACTGCGCTCACCACTACCACCAACCCCCTTTACACTCACCACTACCATCAACCACCATTACTCTCTACACTCACCACTACCACCAACCACCACCACTCTACACACACCACCAACCACCATTACTCTACTCTCATTAATTAATGACCCTCACCAGTCTCTTCAATCACCTCTCAGTATCATCATAATACCATCACCCACTCCATTCACCACTACCTCATTCACCACCACTACTCATGACTACCCATTTATCCACTACATCCACTCATCACTACCCACACCCCTTCTTCTCACCACTACCTCCTACTCCCACCTCACCAGCACCACTGAACGTCCAGCCAACAATAATCCCACCTAATTACAAGTGGTGGGCTTAAAGGGAGGGGGGGGAGAAGGTAATTGCTGATGATGGTGACTCCACGGAGGGGATGAAGGTTGAAGCTCTCAGTGACACCTGCTTGTGGCACTTCCTTGTGGCACTCATACATCTGTACAGGAAGGAAAGGGAGTTAGGGAGAATCACAGGGTGAGAGATTGTCTGAACGGGCGAAAGAAAAGGGAGTTAGGGAGAATCACAGGGTGAGAGATTGTCTGAACGGGCGAAAGAATGGTACCTCCCAACGCCAGGAAACAAGCGTCCAACCCAGCCACCCCAATACTCCTGCATTCTCCTTCCTTCTCTTTCCCCTCCCTGTCCCCCTCCCCTTCCACAACCCTCTCCCTCATCCACTACCCTCTTCCTCTCTCCCCCCTCCATCTTTCGCACACATCAGTGGCCAGGTGAAGATGTCGATATTAATATTCCAGAACCACCTTCCTCCCTTTCCCGCTGACTCAAGACACCAACAAACATTTAAGTTAGTTCGTTAATGTAGTCGACAGAAGTAGTCGACAGAAGTAGTGGGGGTAGTGGTGATGGTGGTTCCTGGTGGTGGTAGCTGATGGTGGTGGTAGCTGATGGTGGTGGTAGCTGATGGTGGTGGTGGTTGATGTGGTGGTGGTTGATGGTGGGTGGTATGTGGTGGTGGTGATGGTGGGTGATGTGGTGATGGTGATGGTGGGTGATGTGGTGATGGTGGTGGTAGTGGTGATGGTAGTGGAGTGTGGGTGGTGGTAGTGATGGTGGAGGGTGATGGTGGAGGGTGTTAGTGATGGTGGAGGGTGATGGTGGAGGGTGATGGTGGAGGGTGATGGTGGAGGGTGTTAGTGATGGTGGAGGGTGATGGTGGAGGGTGTTAGTGATAGTGGAGGGTGATGGTGGAGGGTGATGGGGGAGGGTGATGGGGAGGGTGATGGTGAAGGGTGTTGGTGATGGTGGAGGGTGATGGTAGAGGATGTTGGTGATGGTGGAGGGTGATGGTAGAGGATGTTGGTGATGGTGGAGGGTGATGGTAGAGGATGTTGGTGATGGTGGAGGGTGATGGTAGAGGATGTTGGTGATGGTGGAGGGTGATGGTAGAGGATGTTGGTGATGGTGGAGGGTGATGGTAGAGGATGTTGGTGATGGTGGAGGGTGATGGTAGAGGATGTTGGTGATGGTGGAGGGTGATGGTAGAGGTTGTTGGTGATGGTGGAGGGTGTTGGTGATGGTGGAGGGTGTTGGTGATGGTGGAGGGTGTTGGTGATGGTGGAGGGTGTTGGTGATGGTGGAGGGTGATGGTAGAGGATGTTGGTGATGGTGGAGGGTGATGGTAGAGGATGTTGGTGATGGTGGAGGGTGATGGTGGAGGGTGATGGTAGAGGTTGTTGGTGATGGTGGAGGGTGTTGGTGATGGTGGAGGGTGTTGGTGATGGTGGAGGGTGTTGGTGATGGTGGAGGGTGTTGGTGATGGTGGAGGGTGTTGGTGATGGTGGAGGGTGTTGGTGATGGTGGAGGGTGTTGGTGATGGTGGAGGGTGGTGATGGTGTATTTTACAAGTGAATTGTACTCGTCATACACATCGAATTACAAGGCAACAATTGAAGCTAAGCAGCAGAAGGTTTCGCAAGTTATCGGAGACATTCCAAGAAGCTGGGAATGGGTTTTACAACTCTGATTTTAGAGCACCTGCGCATGTCAGTTATTACCAGAATCTTGCCCTAGTTACCGTAAACAAGCGTTGAAATTCAAAGCCGATCAGATGAGTTCTCGTGGCATGAGCGACAAAAACTGAAAAGTTAGATTAAGACAAAAAAAAGAAAAAAGAAATTCGGGCAACCACTTAAAGCTCCTCCTCCGGTGATACCAACTTATATTTTGAGTTTAAACTTCTCTGTCCAAGAAATTTTTATACCTTTGATGAGCTTAGAGTCTTTCAGCTCCTGGTCAATCAGGCCCTTGCTGCTGGAGGCCCGCCGCCCCCACATATCCATCTACAGGTCTCTGTAGAATCTCCAAACATTGCATTTGTTTCAGTGAGGATCATATGTGAACTTTACTATCTTTGTGTTTTAGCACAAAAAAAAGAACGGAATACACTCTGGTTTAATTAAATTAGTAATTTTGTTGGTTAAGTTAGTAATGGTGGTGAGACTAGTTCAGGAGTGTATATCTCGCAGTGTATATACATATAAACAGCCTGTCACAATACCGTGGCTGGACCAGTTCACTAAAACCCTCAGTTAGGAGAGGAACCTTACGAAGACGTTCCAGTCCGTCCTGGACCAGTATCAGTTGTGGTTTGAGAGTGGTCCAGGACGGAGCGAAATGATGCGGATGCTTGGTGAATTACACTCGTACATATGTATATATCTCGTGGTGTATATGCACAGAAAGGTGTCTCTCAGAGCATATGCTCAGGGATGTATATTTTCAGAAAGGTGAGCCAAGTGTTCCGCGAAACCACGTTCGAAAACCCTGCAATCTATTGCATCAAAAATTATGTGGTAGTGGTTGCAGCAACTGTGAGGAGCAGCATCAACCGTGAGGAGCAGCATCAACCGTGAGGTGCAGCAGTAACTGTGAGGGGTAGCAGCAACCGTGAGGTGCAGTAACAACCGTGAGGTGCAGCAACAACCGTGAGGTGCAGCATCAATTGAGGTGCAGCAGTAACTGAGGGGCAGCATCAACCGTGAGGTGGAGCAGAAACCGTGAGGTGCAGCAACAACCGTGAGGTGGAGCAGAAACCGTGAGGTGCAGCAACAACCGTGAGGTGCAGCAACAACCGTGAGGTGCAGCAGCAACCTGCTCTAAACCTATATTACTCTGGGTTAAGTATGTCTTGATTCCATCTATTCAATCGTCTTTCTTCGAACAATAGTTTCACTGACTTGGATTCTCTGAGCCGTCAGCAATATCGGTTTATATATTTTTAGTTTTTTGCGATTGCTTCAGTGCCATCTTTATGGAGAATGGCTACACCTGTGTAGTGTGTGACTGCAGGATGACGCCGATCTCGATAGAATTTTTGAGACACTACTATTTCTATTTTTTATGAATATAAAGTTCCATGACTCTGGGCCTAGGGTAGAGTGAACTCGTATGTTATGAATGGCGTCCTCGAAGCCAAACGGGATTAAGGCTATCAGAATTTTTGAAGATGCAGCGCCTGGGGGGGGATGTGGAAGGCATTCAGGCTTAATTCGGGGAACTGGAGCACAGATCCAATTCCCTAAATCAAGAGCCCCTCACCAACATCAAGGAACCTTCCGTGAGGGGAGATGCTGGCAAAGCTGGAGAATCATTCATGAAAACTTATCCTGGTTGTCGATCTTTATTCTGATTAATGGTCCAAAGAATATGGAGTCAGATTACGACCAATACATCTTTGCTGTCGTCACTTGAAGTTTCGTGTCCCTTAAGCAAAGGATCAACACAAGAGTGCAAATAAAAGCAGGAAACCAGACAAAAATATTAGTCGATGGAGCTGTGCCTGAAATCATCGAAAAATTCTCTCTCAGCTCCGGGACTAGTCTTGTTGCAAACCTTTGCACTTTCTCTAATTTCCTGACGTGCTTGACCAGGTGTGAGTTCCAAACTGGTGCTGCATACTCCAGTATGGGCCTGACGTACACGGTGTACAGAGTCTTGAACGATTCCTTACTGAGGTATCGGAACTATTCTTAGGTTTGCCAGGCGCCCCTATGCTGCAGCAGTTATCTGGTTGATGTGCACCTCAGGAGATGTGCTTGGTATTATACTCACCCCCAAGATCCTTTTTCTTGAGTGAGGTTTGCAGTCTTGGGTCCCATAGCCTGTACTCTGTCTGTGGTATTCTTTGCCTCTCCCCGATCTTCATGACTTCGCATTTGGTGGGGTTAAATTCGAGGAGCCAGTTGCTGGACCAAGCTTCCAGCCTGTCCAAGTCTCTTTGTAGTCCTGTCTGATCCTCATTCGGTTTAATTCCCCTAATTAATTTCACATCTGCAAACAGGGAAACCTGAGACAATCCCTTATGCCATGTCATTCACATTTACCAAAAATGGCACACGTCCTAGGACTGACCCCTGTGGAACCCCACTCTGATACCTCGTCACCTACCACGACTCGTTGTTGCCTCAATGTCAGATATTCTCTGATCCACTGCAGTGCCTTTCCTCTTATATGTGCGTGATTATCTAGCTTTTGCACTAATCTCTTGTGATACAATGTGTCGAAGGCCTTGCAGTCCAAGAAAATGCAAGCTACCCACTCCTCTCTCGTGTCTTACTTCCGTGTGTGTGTTAGTTACCATTTTGTCCTAGGCACATGTCGATTAGACACTAGGCCTGGTGTGTGTGTGTGTGTGTGTGTGTGTGTGTGTGTGTGTGTGTGTGTGTGTGTGTGTGTGTGTGTGTGTGTGTGTGTGTGTGTGTGTGTGTGTGTACACACACCAGTGGAACAGAATTCTATATCCGTAAGCCATGCGTGTCGGAGGAGACTAAAATGCCGGGAACAAGGGGCTAGTAACCCCTTCTCTAGTAGACGTTACAAAATTTAAAGAGAAACTTTCGTTTCTCTTTTTAGGTCACCCTGCCTCGGTGGGATACGGCTAGTCGTTGAATATATATATATATATATATATATATATATATATATATATATATATATATATATATATATATATATATATATATATATATATATATATACGTATATATATATTTAGGTAGGTTGGTAGACAGCAGCCGCCCAGGGAGGTACTACTGTCCTGCCAAGTGAGTGTAAAACGAAAGCCTGTAATTGTTTTACATGATGGTAGGATTGCTGGTGTCCTTTTTTTCTGTCTCAAACATGCAAGATTTCAGGTACGTCTTGCTACTTCTACTTACACTTAGGTCACACCGCACATACATGTAAAAGCATATGTATACACACCCCTCTGGGTTTTCTTCCATTTTCTTTCTAGTTCTTGTTCTTGTTTATTTCCTCTTATCTCCATGGGGAAGTGGAACAGAATTCTTCCTCCGTAAGCCATGCGTGTCGTAAGAGGCGACTAAAATGCCGGGAGCAAGGGGCTAGTAACCCTTTCTCCTGTATATATTACTAAATGTAAAAGGAGAAACTTTCGTTTCTCCTTTTGGGCCACCCTGCCTCGGTGGGATATGGCCGGTGTGTTGAAAGAAATATTTTTTTTTTTTTTTTTTATTATCACACCGGCCGATTCCCACCAAGGCAGGGTGGCCCGAAAAAGAAAAACTTTCACCATCATTCACTCCATCACTGTCTTGCCAGAAGGGTGCTTTACACTACCGTTTTTAAACTGCAACATTAACACCCCTCCTTCAGAGTGCAGGCACTGTACTTCCCATCTCCAGGACTCAAGTCCGGCCTGCCGGTTTCCCTGAATCCCTTCATAAATGTTACTTTGCTCACACTCCAACAGCACGTCAAGTATTAAAAACCATTTGTCTCCATTCACTCCTATCAAACACGCTCACGCATGCCTGCTGGAAGTCCAAGCCCCTCGCACACAAAACCTCCTTTACCCCCTCCCTCCAACCCTTCCTAGGCCGACCCCTACCCCGCCTTCCTTCCACTACAGACTGATACACTCTTGAAGTCATTCTGTTTCGCTCCATTCTCTCTACATGTCCGAACCACCTCAACAACCCTTCCTCAGCCCTCTGGACAACAGTTTTGGTAATCCCGCACCTCCTCCTAACTTCCAAACTACGAATTCTCTGCATTATATTCACACCACACATTGCCCTCAGACATGACATCTCCACTGCCTCCAGCCTTCTCCTCGCTGCAACATTCATCACCCACGCTTCACACCCATATAAGAGCGTTGGTAAAACTATACTCTCATACATTCCCCTCTTTGCCTCCAAGGACAAAGTTCTTTGTCTCCACAGACTCCTAAGTGCACCACTCACTCTTTTTCCCTCATCAATTCTATGATTCACCTCATCTTTCATAGACCCATCCGCTGACACGTCCACTCCCAAATATCTGAATACGTTCACCTCCTCCATACTCTCTCCCTCCAATCTGATATTCAATCTTTCATCACCTAATCTTTTTGTTATCCTCATAACCTTACTCTTTCCTGTATTCACCTTTAATTTTCTTCTTTTGCACACCCTACCAAATTCATCCACCAATCTCTGCAACTTCTCTTCAGAATCTCCCAAGAGCACAGTGTCATCAGCAAAGAGCAGCTGTGACAACTCCCACTTTGTGTGTGATTCTTTATCTTTTAACTCCACGCCTCTTGCCAAGACCCTCGCATTTACTTCTCTTACAACCCCATCTATAAATATATTAAACAACCACGGTGACATCACACATCCTTGTCTAAGGCCTACTTTTACTGGGAAAAAATTTCCCTCTTTCCTACATACTCTAACTTGAGCCTCACTATCCTCATAAAAACTCTTCACTGCTTTCAGTAACCTACCTCCTACACCATACACTTGCAACATCTGCCACATTGCCCCCCTATCCACCCTGTCATACGCCTTTTCCAAATCCATAAATGCCACAAAGACCTCTTTAGCCTTATCTAAATACTGTTCACTTATATGTTTCACTGTAAACACCTGGTCCACACACCCCCTACCTTTCCTAAAGCCTCCTTGTTCATCTGCTATCCTATTCTCCGTCTTACTCTTAATTCTTTCAATTATAACTCTACCATACACTTTACCAGGTACACTCAACAGACTTATCCCCCTATAATTTTTGCACTCTCTTTTATCCCCTTTGCCTTTATACAAAGGAACTATGCATGCTCTCTGCCAATCCCTAGGTACCTTACCCTCTTCCATACATTTATTAAATAATTGCACCAACCACTCCAAAACTATATCCCCACCTACTTTTAACATTTCTATCTTTATCCCATCAATCCCGGGTGCCTTACCCCCTTTCATTTTACCTACTGCCTCACGAACTTCCCCCACACTCACAACTGGCTCTTCCTCACTCCTACAAGATGTTATTCCTCCTTGCCCTATACACGAAATCACAGCTTCCCTATCTTCATCAACATTTAACAATTCCTCAAAATATTCCTTCCATCTTCCCAATACCTCTAACTCTCCATTTAATAACTCTCCTCTCCTATTTTTAACTGACAAATCCATTTGTTCTCTAGGCTTTCTTAACTTGTTAATCTCACTCCAAAACTTTTTCTTATTTTCAACAAAATTTGTTGATAACATCTCACCCACTCTCTCATTTGCTCTCTTTTTACATTGCTTCACCACTCTCTTAACTTCTCTCTTTTTCTCCATATACTCTTCCCTCCTTGCATCACTTCTACTTTGTAAAAACTTCTCATATGCTAACTTTTTCTCCCTTACTACTCTCTTTACATCATCATTCCACCAATCGCTCCTCTTCCCTCCTGCACCCACTTTCCTGTAACCACAAACTTCTGCTGAACACTCTAACACTACATTTTTAAACCTACCCCATACCTCTTCGACCCCATTGCCTATGCTCTCATTAGCCCATCTATCCTCCAATAGCTGTTTATATCTTACCCTAACTGCCTCCTCTTTTAGTTTATAAACCTTCACCTCTCTCTTCCCTGATGCTTCTATTCTCCTTGTATCCCATCTACCTTTTACTCTCAGTGTAGCTACAACTAGAAAGTGATCTGATATATCTGTGGCCCCTCTATAAACATGTACATCCTGAAGTCTACTCAACAGTCTTTTATCTACCAATACATAATCCAACAAACTACTGTCATTTCGCCCTACATCATATCGTGTATACTTATTTATCCTCTTTTTCTTAAAATATGTATTACCTATAACTAAACCCCTTTCTATACAAAGTTCAATCAAAGGGCTCCCATTATCATTTACACCTGGCACCCCAAACTTACCTACCACACCCTCTCTAAAAGTTTCTCCTACTTTAGCATTCAGATCCCCCACCACAATTACTCTCTCACTTGGTTCAAAGGCTCCTATACATTCACTTAACATCTCCCAAAATCTCTCTCTCTCCTCTGCATTCCTCTCTTCTCCAGGTGCATACACGCTTATTATGACCCACTTCTCGCATCCAACCTTTACTTTAATCCACATAATTCTTGAATTTACACATTCATATTCTCTTTTCTCCTTCCATAACTGATCATTTAACATTACTGCTACCCCTTCCTTTGCTCTAACTCTCTCAGATACTCCAGATTTAATCCCATTTATTTCCCCCCACTGAAACTCTCCTACCCCCTTCAGCTTTGTTTCGCTTAGGGCCAGGACATCCAACTTCTTTTCATTCATAACATCAGCAATCATCTGTTTCTTGTCATCCGCACTGCATCCACGCACATTTAAGCAACCCAGTTTTATAAAGTTTTTCTTCTTCTCTTTTTTAGTAATTGTATACAGGAGAAGGGGTTACTAGCCCATTGCTCCCGGCATTTTAGTCGCATATATATATATATATATATATATATATATATATATATATATATATATATATATATATATATATATATATATATATATAATGTGTGTGTGTAATATATAAAATTGCCCTACAGTTGGGAAAATTTATATTTTTAATGTACAAATTAGTCTGAGAACTGCGGATTTTATATCATTACATATGAATATACAGACTGCAAAATCTTTTTTTTTTTTTTGCACGCGTGACAACGCTCCTTCCAAAAAAATAGTTGGGTATATATAGTCGTTTTTTCAAATATTGTACTACTGTCACAGGAACAACTTAACTAATTCATATATAGTAAGTTGCGATGTACTTTTAGCAAGACTTATTTTTATCTCTTGAAAACTGGCCATAATGTAATACTTTTTGTAAAAAGAATGTGCAAATTACTGTAGAAAATACCCTCAGCAACGTCCAGATTATTTAATTTTATTCATGGAGAAGGACATAACCCGTAAGGGTCATATAGCGCCTGGGGAATGGGAAGACGGAAGCAACCCTTAAAATTTCATCGAAGTAGGACGACTCCCATTCCTTGGATCACGAGCCTTTCATAGGCATCCTGAGAGGGTACTCAGGTGTGAAGCCCCGGCCCCTCCACCAATAACACGGACCGCCCCCTTACCCACACCTTACCCACTAAAATAACACTAAACACGAGAGAAAAAAGCTAACAGCGTTGTACCTTCCCCGCCACACCTTTGAAGGTACATCCAGGCAAATCCCCGGAGTAGTAAACAACAGGGACAGGTGACAGCAGTTGGGGCGGTGATCACCTCGTTTTGAGTGTATACCAGGTGGCGCCACGCCCCACTCACTTCTAAAATATTTCCTTTGTTGCTGAAACCAGCTGGTGTCTCGGTGTTTCTGTATAAAAAGTAACAAAAATGATGAACATATGTTTAATGCATGACCAAATGTACTTTTCTTAACCATTTTAGAGCTAGTTCCTGGGGGGTGACTACCTATAAGATCTTGACCTACCCACCACAGGATGAACATGGGGTGGACAATGAACTGTTACTCCCCTTACAGAATGAATATAGGACTGAAAGCCGCAGCACTTCCTAGCATTGATACAGGATGCACGATGAGCAAGCAGCTATCATTCATAGCTTATAAACTAGCTGCTACCGTCCACAGAGTACACCGTGAACTGGCCACTACATTCCACAAGATGAACATAAGAGTGCACAGCCGTTACCGTCCACAGACTGAATAGAAGGGGAACATTAGAAAGGAGGAACACTGCAATAGGCCTGTCGGCCCATACTTGGCAGGTCCTTTACAATACCAACCCACTAACAGAACATTTGCCCTACCCACTTTCAGTGCTACCCTAACAATAAGCTTTTACAAATCCATTTACTCACGTGCAAGTCTCACTCAAATCCAACCCCTCTCATTCATGTACTTGTCCAACCTAAACTTTAAACTACCCAAGGTTCTAGCTTCAATAACCCTACTAGGCATACTGTTCCACTCATCAACTGCCCTATTTCCAAACCAATACTTTCCTATATCCTTTCTAAATCTAAACGATAAACTAGATTCACGATCTCTGACTTTTTGTTTGTTATAAGTTCAGGGGAGCGTAGACCTTATGGCCTGATCTCAGGTGCCTTCTCGTGATTAATAAACATACGGGATAACAGGCATATCTTGCTACTTCTACTTACACGTAGGTTACACTATACATGCACATATTACACACACACACACACATTATATATATATATATATATATATATATATATATATATATATTCAAGGAATTCGCGAGAGCATGCGAAATATACACAAACACTGATCTCTGGCTGAAGGAGACTCGAACCTACGAACCTTAGGACAAGGTACGCAGTGCTTTACCAATCTACCCACACTGGACCAATACCTTGGCGTGTAGCATGCGCTACACGTTTGATCCAAGGCAGCCAGCTTTCAGGTTCGAGTCTCCTTCAGCCAGAGATCAGTGTTTGTGTATATTTCGCATGCTCTCGCGAATTCCTTGCATTGTTCAAATCTCTAGTAAGGCTGATGCATGCAGGGGATGAGATGAAAAGCTGTAAGCCTTCTCCCTGAAAGCTGGCTGCCTTGGATCAAACGTGTAGCGCATGCTACACGCCAAGGTATTGGTCCAGTGTGGGTAGATTGGTAAAGCACCGCGTACCTTGTCCTAAGGTTCGTAGGTTCGAGTCTCCTTCAGCCAGAGATCAGTGTTTATACATATATATATATATATATATATATATATATATATATATATATATATATATATATATATATATATATATATATATATATATATATATATGTCGTGCCGAATATGTAAAACTGGTCAATTAGCAAGAACTCATTTAAAATTAAGTCCTTTCTAAAATTTTCTCTTATATGTTTAAAGATATATTTTTTTCATTAATGCTAATGTAAAATTTTTTAATTTTGCTCCAAAAGAATCTTAGAAAACTTACCTAACCATATTATAACAAGAACAAGTTATTTTAGCCTAACCCAACTAAATATATTTTAGATTTGTTCACAGTAATTTAATACTAAACAAATACAGTGAAATGTATTTTTTTCGTTAGGTTCAGAATGATTTTGGCGAAATTGTTGCATACACAAATTTTCGCTTGTCCTATATGGCAAGATAAACGTTGCTATTTAAGCCAGGATCGCAAGTTCTGCCTATTCGGCACTATATATATATATATATATTATATATATATATATATATTATATATATATATATATATATATATATATATATATATATATATATATATATATATTATATATATATATATATATATATATATATATATATATATATTATATATATATATATATATTATATATATATATATATATATATATATATATATATATATATATATATATATATATATGCAAACAATCGCAGACAGGCGATCTTTAGGTGCTTTATCGCACTTATACGTGCCGTGAAAGTTCTCTATGTTCTCTATCTGTAATTTTGCCTGCCGTGAAAGGGGCCGTTAGTATACAGCAATATTCCAGCCTAGAGAGAACAAGCAATTTGAAGAGAATCATGGGCTTGGCATCTCTAGTTCTGAAGGTTCTCATTATTCATCATATTTTCCTAGCAGATGTAATCGATTCATTGTTGTGATCTTTGAAAGTGAGATTCTCTGACATTATCGCTCCCAGGTCCTTCACATTAGTTTTTCGTTCTACTGTGTAGTTGTTAGGTAAGACACATATGCAACAGTTAGGTATCTTTATTATGAAACGTTTCGCCTACACAGTAGGCTTCTTCAGTCAAGTACAGAAAAGTTGATAGAAGCAGAAGATACTTGAAGACGATGTAATCAGTCCATCACCCTTAAAGTTTTGAGGTGGTCAGTCCCTCAGTCTGGAGAAGAGCATTGTTCCATAGTATGAAACAATATGGAGAAGAAGTGACAGGATGGAGCTTTTTATAGCGCCAAGAGGTGAGACGTAGGCCACTAGGAGAGGTAAGAACTCAGATGTTGACAGGTCAGGTCCCTCTCAAATCCAGCCCCTCTCACTAGTGGAAGTTGTCGAAGTTGATTGCAGGTCTGTACCAAGATACCCTTGTGTTGCAGTGTCTGACAGATTGAACATTAAAATGGTATAAAATACCGACAGGTTGTTAGGTAAGACACATATGCAGCAGTTAGGTATCTTTATTATGAAACGTTTCGCCTACACAGTAGGCTTCTTCAGTCAAGTACAGAAAAGTTGATAGAAGCAGAAGATACTTGAAGACGATGTAATCAGTCCATCACCCTTAAAGTTTTGAGGTGGTCAGTCCCTCGTCTTCAAGTATCTTCTGCTTCTATCAACTTTTCTGTACTTGACTGAAGAAGCCTACTGTGTAGGCGAAACGTTTCATAATAAAGATACCTAACTGTTGCATATGTGTCTTACCTAACAACCTGTCGGTATTTTATACCATTTTAATGTTCAATCTGTCAGACACTGCAACACAAGGGTATCTTGGTACAGACCTGCAATCAACTTCGACAACTTCCACTAGTGAGAGGGGCTGGATTTGAGAGGGACCTGACCTGTCAACATCTGAGTTCTTACCTCTCCTAGTGGCCTACGTCTCACCTCTTGGCGCTATAAAAAGCTCCATCCTGTCACTTCTTCTCCATATTGTTTCATACTATGGAACAATGCTCTTCTCCAGACTGAGGGACTGACCACCTCAAAACTTTAAGGGTGATGGACTGATTACATCGTCTTCAAGTATCTTCTGCTTCTATCAACTTTTCTGTACTTGACTGAAGAAGCCTACTGTGTAGGCGAAACGTTTCATAATAAAGATACCTAACTGTTGCATATGTGTCTTACCTAACAACCTGTCGGTATTTTATACCATTTTAATGTTCTACTGTGTAGTTAGAATTTGTTTTATACTCCGATACAATTTTCCATAGTGGAATAATTGTAATCTGTCTTCAATGAACTTCATATTGTTTTCTGCGGCCCATTTAAAAATTTGGTTGATGTCCTCTTGGAGTCTTGCAGCGTCTTCGATGGATGACACTGTCATGCAAATTCGAGTAATCATTGTTTTTTCTTCAAAATATACGACTTACATTAAGAGAAAATATTGAAGGACGAAGGAAAATTAACAAGCACACAGGAAAATAAATATCTTGCATATCTTACGTTATTTTCTGACACAGGAGGAAAAGGCAAGCGATGTTGTCAGAGTGCAATACGTTTAACAGGTTTCCGTTCCACACTAATATGACAGGACGGCACTTTAGACTCTTGATTCGAGTGGAAAGGCTACTGCATTATTATTACAGTTATGGGGAAAAGTTATACCTGTAGGAGCCACACAGCGCCTGGGAAAAAAGGGAAGAATTGCAGCTATCGGAGGAAAAAATAATTTTTAACTTTTTTTCAGATTAATTTCTTTCTTTTTTTTAGTTCGGATTTTTTTTTTTTTTTAGCTGTCATGTATTTTTTTCAGCTCTGATTTCTTTTACGTTTGAATTGCTTTTTGAATAATTTATTTCCTTTTCTCAGTTTTGTGAACACAAATATTTATTCACTGTAACACGTAATACTGATCTAATATCACGCTTCTAAATTTTTAAGGCAAATAAAATTACATAATTTTTGAAAATACGAAAACAAGAGCAAAATCTCTGCATGCAATAGTAAACAAATGAAACTGGAGGACTGGAAAAAATGAGTAAACAGGTGGATTGGATGTGGAGGATTGGAAACGGGAGAAATAAAAAATCTGGACAGTCAACTAGAGGACTGTGACTGGGAAGAGGGGACGCCGGGAGGGTGTAGTTCATTCTTCAACTACTAGATGTCGTAGAGATGCGAGGCCTGGGGTGGGGACGTAGTTTAGTATTCCACCACTGGTCGTGTGGGATTACAAAGTCACCATCAGGCGGCCAGAGGCGATAACACGCGCGAACCAGCACAATATGCGAGTGAACAGCCTCGTTACGTGTTGAGTGTGAGCAGTTGCATATGCTTGGCCACCTTGTTACCTTCGTTAAGCTTAAAGTGGCCCTTCACGCCTCGATACCAGTAATGTCTTGACAACATTGCTCAGTTACACAGTCTAGTTGTGCATAAGCAGTATAGCTACAGCGTTACAGCTGTAGGTGTGTGTGTGTGTGTGTGTGTGTGTGTGTGTGTGTGTGTGTGTGTGTGTGTGTGTGTGTGTAAACTGAATATTCTAACACTACCAGTAGCGAGCAAAACGGTTGGCAAACGCCCTTTCAAACTCATTAGTGATCCCTCTTCAGTACCAGAATATAAAGATCCAGGGGAAAAAAATTGCAAGAAACTACAAGCAGAAGCCCTGTCGATTTCTCTCAATATTTTATACGTCATGATATTGCATATACTGCATTTGTGTTTATATTTCCATTATATCTTCCCTTAGTATCCTTGCTCTGGGGTCGTCAGATTCAGTTCTTGGATTTTTTCCAGGTATCGCAATTATTTAAGTTCTAAGACAGTCTTGTTGCAAACCTTGGAACATTTTCTAGCTTTTCCAAGAGAGGTGAAGATGGGGTAAAGTTTTGGGCTGGGGGCTGTGTACTCCACGGTAGGCCTCACTTAAGTATAATATCCTGAGTGATTCCTTGTTTAGGTTCCTGAAGGCGATTCAAAGATTTATTTGGTTTATGTTGTCCTCTGGTGATATACTTGTTGCTTACTGTATTTCTGTGTTACTGACAGATTTTTCTCTCATAAGCTGTATTATATTTCTGGCCTTCCTTCTCATCTTCCAATCCTCATTACTTGAGTTGAATTCCACCAACCATTTGCTGGCCATCTCTCCAAGCCAAATTAAGTAAATTTTTGCTTTCCACTTTTTTATCTTTCTCATCAACTTCACATCATAAGCATGTGTGTCAATGTGTGTCAGTAAAGAGACATACACAGTTCAGGACATTTACTGAGAAAACGTTTAGCCATAAGTGGTTTCCTCTCCAGTCATACACTAACATGATTCAATTCGGTCAGTTAGAGCATTTCTATACGTACACCCGTGTGCGGGTGTCGGAGAGTCACTTGTCCCCCCCATCTCTACTTGCCATGTCAAAAGGTAGGTAAGGAGGACTCATGTCCCAACACCAGCCTTGTCAGGAATCTGGTGTGGGGTATACACATCCGCCTCCCAGCCAGCAGGTGGGTGTTAGTGACTTTAGACTCTTCAACTCTCTATCAGCAAAATTAAAAAAAAAATACTGTCAGGATGAAGATAGTGTATGAGTAAACAGAACCTGTGACAGGTGCCAGATCAACCAAGTCGTAATGGCAATGTAAGCATGCCGGTTGCAGGTGGTAAAAGCTGGTTAACCTGCCGACGGCGAGATAAGAATAACTCAAGAAACTGGTAACAGGTATGTACGTTTTCCAAATATATCTCATCTGTCTTAAGTAAAAGTGAGAATAGAATAGTATTCTAAATGAGAGAACACATCTGATATGAAAATTGTCATCATAGACGTGATTTTCCTTGTTCTCAATATTTCCATTATCCACCTTCTTAGTTTCCCGGCCTTGATAATGTGTGTTGTGGCCTGTAAACAGTAAGTTGCGTGAAACTAATACTCCCAGACTTACCTGTTGCATCTTGTATCAAATACTTGGACTTCTTTCCTATTGCAAATTCACTGGATTTTATCTTGAACATCTTGTTTTCTTAAGCAGTCAAGTATCTCCGGGTGAAGTGTTGTAACCAGCCTCTCTTCTAGTTTCACAATGTGCTCTAAGAAGTACAATGTGAAAATTTTAAACAGTCCCAAAGATTTACGTGTATAATGTAAGCGGTACCTGTCACCTCATTAGTATTCCAAACCCCCATTTTGGCCTACATCTGGAAAGGTTCCAGAGCCCAGACTGGACACAAAATTGTTAAAACTGCCTCGAACCTAGAGACGAATTCCTCGTCCTCCAGTAACTATTCAGATGTTTGTTTTTCCTTTCCAAGTGACGAGATGAAATATGAAGCTATGTAGTTCCAGACCTGGGAGCGGCGGTTCTCAATCGTTCATAATTTTGAGTAATAGCGGTTTGGGTTCACTTTCAAAATGTAAAAAAAAAAAAAATTAAAAAATAAAAGGTACGTCAAAAATCGTCAGAATAAAGGTCTTAGAATGGGTCATTGTATAAAACACTAACACATCCAAATCCCTGCAGTATTTATATGTTGGGACGTTAAAGGGTTATAATGGTTGAGGGGGGCATCGCCCCTCGTCTTATTTTTTTGCATGTGTTTTTTGTTACTTTTTTTTTTGGTTGGTTACAGTTTCCTGTTTTTTTGCTTTTATTTATTACAACTTCATTTTTTATTACAAATTTCCTTTTTTGTTGTTGCATCTCTTCTTTCTATAGCTGCACCTTTCTTTGCTTTTATCTTTCATTTTAATATTGATTTTGGTTAGATATTATTGTAGTTACATTTTCTTTTTCTTGTCTGTCTTACAACTTTTGTTTGAATTATCTATGCTTCTTTTGGGTTACCTCTTCTTCGGGCGGTCACAACTTTTCTCTTATTACATCATCTCTATTAGTGGTCGTGGCTTTCTCTTCTTGTCTAGTCTTTTCTCATCCTGAATTCAATTTTCTATACAATAGCAGAGTTTGCCAGTATATTTTTTCTCTTAACGTCAACAAACATGGATTTCTGAGAAGGATGCACCCACTCGAGCACTAACAATGAAGGTCTTGCCCACCAAAAACAGCTACTGGTTAACAGCGATCAAAGCTACGCAGACAAAAATCACAAACTTGGTGCATTCACAGAGTGGGTGGGATGGGGAATGGGGGGAACTAGAAGAGAGCGAGAGATTCTCTCTCTCTCTCTCTCTCTCTCTCTCTCTCTCTCTCTCTCTCTCTCTCTCTCTCTCTTTAACAGGACATAAGTAAGGCATGGAAGTAGATTGGACAAGTAGCGCTACGTCAGGCTGGCTGGCAGCAGGTATATTATGACTATCTTCGAGCAGTCTTATTGACTTGATTTCCACTGTTTTACCTTCCTCTAGCACTCTTCACAGTTCCTCTGCTGTACCTTCCTCTAGTACTCTTCACAGTTCCTCTGCTGTACCTTCCTCTAGTACTCTTCATAGTTCCACTCCTGTACCTTCTAGTACTCTTCATAGTTCCACTCCTGTACCTTGTTCTAGTACTCTTCATAGTTCCACTCCTGTACCTTGTTCTAGTACTCTTCATAGTTCCACTCCTGTACCTTGTTCTAGTACTCTTCATAGTTCCACTCCTGTACCTTGTTCTAGTACTCTTCGTAGCGAGAGGCATTACCTATAATTACTACTACTACTGCTACTACTGAATCATATTTATTATAGCAATTTTAAGACAAGCGCGCCAACGTCTGTCTTAGAGTGTGCGTTAAGTATACTCTTGTGCGTTATCAACTATATATTTGACAGTGAGGGAGATTCTCAAAAAATAAAACAAAACGCTTTCACCGTCTCTCCTTCAATCACTGTCTTGCAAGAAGCGTGCTGACGCGGCGGTTCAGATGGTTCTCCAAGAACTGCAACATCCTTACACATCCCAGCAGAGTGCAAGAGCACTGTACTTCGCACTTCCAGGACTCGAGTCTGGTTAACCGGTCCCCCCTGACTCCCTTCACAAATATTACTTTCCTCTCTCCAACAGCACATCAAACACCACTTGCCTCCATTCCGGTTTAACGCGCTCACCCAAACGTGTTGGTAGTCAAAGCACCCAGAACTCAAAACCTTCTATAATCCACTTTCTCTAATCTTTCTGGGACGATTCCATCCATGATTTCTATACCCCCTATTTATTATTATTACTATTAGTATTAACGTTATTACAATTATTATTAATTCGTCATAATCATCATAGCGTTGTGGCTGACGTGCATCTAGCAATGAGTAAGGTTAACTACAACTAGCTTTGTCTTAGTAACTGGATGGGTGACCGAA
>NC_091310.1:22801254-22866254 GCF_038502225.1 Cherax quadricarinatus | reverse complement strand
CACCTGAGCTAGCAAGTGGAAGCAAACGCCATGTACAGTTTCATGAGTAGGTATGACACCGGTCATTAACAGTGACGAGGCAGAGCCAGGAGCTTTGACTTGACCCCTGAAAGCACAACAATGAGTACAGGCACTTTCCAGAACCATAGATGCTTGCTGGGCCAGGAGCTAGGATTGTACCACTGGGAAAACAACTAGGTGAATACAGACATTCCTCCTACTGCAGTGGTCAATAACAATGACGAGGCGGGGCCAGTAGCTTTATATCAACCCTTGCGAACACCAGGTGAGTAAACACACTGCCTCACAGGACAATAATGAAGACGAGGCGGGGCCATGTGTTACGACTCGACCTATGGAAACACCACCAGGTGAGTACAGACACTGTCCTGTCACAGCTGGTGTCGGGTCACTTGGGGTAATGTCAGGGTAGGTGTCAAATTTCAATTAAATATACGGTGAGAACATTACACAGGAGGGGGCCAGGCTTCATGCCCCTGCCTTCCCCACCGTCTCCATTGACATTAATTATGCAAAAGCCAACGACTTTTTTTATATTATTATAGTCCTGAGTCGCGTGAGCGTCCATGTGCGTGTTTCTGGATGACAACACACACATGCACGGACTGTTCATGTGCATGTTCTTGGGTGGCAACTCTCCTGCTCCACCTGTTCGTGTGTTTTTAAGTGGCAGCTGTGACCATGCGCCAAGTGGATTAGGCAGACATGTCTAGCAGAAGCAGTTTATCTAGCTCTCTCTTAAGGAGCACTGGTCCTATGTTTGACATGCACCAAACAAAACCACTCTCCTACATGCCATCTTAGCTAGCCTAAAGCACAGTTAGTCATTGTTTGCTAGGATGAGTGCACCATCCTAGTACGGGATGTTAACTAGGTGCTGGGGAGGGAGAGGGGAGGGAGGGGACCCCAATTGAAATGTCACCTTGTCTGATTTTTTTGAGTTATCCTGGGTAATTTACACATGTTATTATGTGTGATAATTTGTGTAACTATTTGTGTGTACATGTACCTAAATAAAATTACTCAGGAAGGGTTGGTGGTCTGGGAGAAGCTACTTTCTTTCTAGGAACAGTCCAGACCACCAGTCTCTCTCTTGTCACTGGCTGGCAAACATCATATCTAACCTGTCTCTTTGCACGGGTGTGTGATAGCTGCAGTAGAGACAGTTTTCTCATTTCTCACCCTCTTCCAAACTCTCTTCACTCTCAAGTTTAACAGATGTCTGAACTCTGCACACAGTTGTATATATAATGCATACGCAAAACAGCCACAAGGGGTGACGAATGATATCTCTAGGAGTATCGTATTGCAACACGTCAGGAGCTTGCAGTGTTGCAGAAATTAGTAGGAAGTCCAAGGAGATTCGTTCAGGAGAACGTTTTTGCTCGAATGAGCAATAACTAATCTGCTTGGACTTCCTACTAATTTCTGCAACATTACAAGCTCCTCACGATGTGTTGATTGTAACAAAGGCCTAGAGGTATTATTCAACTTCCCCTGTGGTTGTTACGTATCTTGTATCGCTTGCTCGCGATTACTGCATAAAATACACACGTTCTGGAGGAGGGAGTATATGTTAAGCCAAAATTATTCTTCTGTGAATTTTTTGTTCCTCGTCACTGATTTTCTTGACTGTGTTTAATGCTGGTGTGTAGCATTACCTGGTACTGCAGGCCCCTTGAAAGTATTTGGATTCGTGATAGCAACTCACGAATTGTGTGTGTATTGACACGTGCACCATCTGTCCGTGTGTGTGTGTGTGTGTGTGTGTGTGTGTGTGTGTGTGTGTGTGTGTGTGTGTGTGTACAAATGCATGGATTGTCCGAGTGTGATGACGTGATGACACGCACAGACTGTCCGTGTGCGTGCCTCTCCCTGACAGCTCACATGCATGGACTGTCCGTGTGCGTGTTCCTGTATGACTAGTTACATGTACGGACGAAAACGCACACAAACAAGCAGAAACATCAAGCAGGACACTACAGACACGCAACCCGCCTCCCCAACCACACACAAAATTGCGTGTGACATACAGTGATATTTTTAAGTATTTCTTTTAGTCTCAGCATGGCAGAAAAAATTAATGAAGTGTTATTGGAGATAAATTTCATACAAAGCTTCACGAACAGGTAAGGCAGGGCTCGCGATACCAGAATCTGGAAAATATCTATCAAAACAGATGAGTAAGGATTAAGAGCTGAACTTCCCCAGCAAAACCCTCAATAAGTACAGCATTCAGAATATACAAACAAGAATACAGCAACATACCTGAAGCATGACTGAAGGATGCGCTTTCGGGGGCCAACGCCTCTGTCCCCCTGGCGGAAGCAACCATAAAAACAAAAAAACCTAATGAAATACTGCTGATCATGAGTTATTTTAATAAAAGAATCTGAATGGGAGAACCTGGGATCACAATGGATCAGTCACGGAGAAAAAGTGATAGAGACAATCCTGGGCAACTTCCCGAGATGACACGGCTGATCAAGCCATCCATCGGAAGGCCTGGTCTGTGACCGGATAGCGGGTGAACTGAAACCAGAAACCATCTCCAGGTAAACACCACAAGTATATGAGGAGAGGAGAAGCCAAAAAAAAAAAAACGAGTCTGGTCTTCTCAAAGTGAAGTGTACGTATTTGTTTGCGAAGCGTATGTGCGTTTCAAGTACCTAGTGGAGGTGTGGATGAGGAAAAGCATGATCAATGAGATGCAAGAAACAGGATATAGGAATAGTACCTGCATAAAGATATAACATCTGGACGAAATACAGTGGAAAAGCAAAATAAAGGGAAAGATAGTACAGTAGGTACAAAGCAGCCACAGTTCGGCCCATCCTCTAGACAGAAAAACTTTCTTTACAACAGTGAAATGCTGCCTGTAAGAGGACTGGCTGCGCAAACAGACTTACACCGAAAGGAAATAGAAAGCACAAGGAGAGCCCAATGCTTGAAAGATGCGCAATAAAGCAATAGATAAAAGAAAAGAGGCGTGAAACATACAGAAATAAAGGATAGCAGTAAATATGGAATCAGTTTACAAACTGGAATAACAGACCAAAGTAAGAGGAAAAATACTAGGGTGAATACAGAAAACTTTGTAAGAATGGAGACACTAGAATATGCATTTGTGACAAGTGGCGTCTCCCAAAGCCTAGTGCCTGCACCAGGAAAGCTTCTTATATACATAAATCACCTGCTGGAGGAAATTAAATTCCATTTCTGTTTATGGTTGTAATAATGTTGGTAGAATTACCGACAATATGCTAGGTAAAAGGACACAAGTGCATCTAATGCGACACTTTACTGTGGAAATGTTTCGCTCTTCAAGGAGCTTTGTCAAGCGAAACGTTACCACAATAAAATGTCGCATTAGTTGCAATTATGTCTTTTTACCTGACATGTTTACGGATGATTTGAAACTATAGATGAAGATTTTTATTTTTTGGTCAAGCTCTAAAGTTGTATGGGGTCATCAAACAAGTAGTGGTGGAGGCTTGATCCTCTGCCTCAGCATAAAACAGAAAAGTTGCCTAGTTATATATTCAGTGAGGAAGATAAACGCAGACGAATGGGAGAGTTCCAAAATGACTTACATAGGGTGCAGCCATGATCAAGAGACTGACTATTACAATTCACTTTTGATAATCACAGATTAATGAATAAGGCAGAGGTGATCAAGATCGCATACAGAATGTTGCCTAGGAGGAATAACACTGTACACAACGTACAAGGACAAAGCCCTGGAAGTAAATATCACAAGAAGTATATCACCTCAAGAATATATCAATGAATAACTACAATGGAATATGTTAACATAAAGATCGCTTTCAGATTATGACACAAACGTTTGCTGGACTCAGCATGGAACCCGAAACTAATCAGGAATATAAACTTGAGCTTCATAGGTTCCTAACAAGATTAGTACCCCAATGCTGGAGCCTGGTCTGGGACCAGCCCGCCACCAGGTGCTTGATGAATTAGAAAAAAATGGTTTTGTTAATGATGACAATGGTGCAATTGGTGACACTATTTAAGATGAAAATACTTTCTCACCAAAAGTGTTATTCAGTGCTAGAACCTTCAAAATTAGAGATTACTGATGTACTCAGCTCCGTTCCAGGCAGGCGAAATTGCAGACCTAGAGTATGTTCAGAGAACCTTTACTTCCTTCACAGATTTAGTCAAGCACCTAAATTTCTGGAAACGTTTGAAGATCCCAGTCCCACACTCCGTGAAACGTTGGAGAGAGATGCATTATAATCTTCACATGGGTAATTCTAGAAGGACTGGTCCCAAATCTGCAAACACAAGTTATTTCCCATGAAAGTAAGAGGTTTGGCAGGAGGTGTAAAATACCCCCAATGAAAAGAAGGAAGCATTAAGTACACCGAGGGAAAACTCAGTAAGTGAAAACTCAGTAAGTGTAAAGGAACCATGATATTTTAACATTCCTCTTTCTTACATAAGGAAGATTACCAACAGACCTCTGGCTGTCTTCAAGAAGGAACTGGACCAGTTTCTCAATTCAGTGCCTGATCAGCTGGTAGTGCTACTTCGTGCAGCTAGCACTAACAGCCTAGCGGATCAGGCTGTTTACTGGGAGTCTACCTGGGAGGCCTGGTCTGGGACCGGGCCGCGAAGGCGTTAACCCTCAGATACTCTCCAGGTAGACTCCAGGTAAGGCAGGAGAGATACCAGAGATGGAACAGATAAGAGATCATTTACAAGCATTTAAATTACTGGGAACGCCTCAAATTTCTAAATGTTTACTGTAAGTCGCAGAGAGAGAGAGAGAGAGAGAGAGAGAGAGAGAGAGAGAGAGAGAGAGAGAGAGAGAGAGAGAGAGAGATAGAGACAGAGACAGACACAGACAGACAGACAGACAGACTTGAGTGCCTAGTCACAAGTCTGCACATTGCCATAAAAACACAAAGATTGAGCGAGATGTAAAAAATGTAAAATATACCAAGTGCAAACTACGGACGCACTGGAACCAATGAGAGAACACTGTATCAATATCCGTGGGACCAGACTAATCAACAACTTAACCGAGGATATCATAAGCATTGGCTGAACAAGTTTAGAAGTCTTCAAGAGGAAATTTGACAAGTACCTCCATCAATTACAGCCTGGTTGATCCGCCGGATCAAGCAGGCTGTAAAGATATGTGGGTCAGCAGGCCTCCAGCTGCAACAGCCTGGTTGACCAAGCAACCAACAGACGAGCCTGGCCCAGGACCGGGCTGTAGGAATAGGAAAACTCTCGAAACCAAAAGGTAGAGGTACAAGGCATACTACCACAGCCTGGCTTATCAGGAACTTACTGGAGGAACTAATCCACTATGCATAAAGGGAGGGTGTTGAAGAGTCTTGGTCCCTTTACTCTCACTGAGTTAACTCTTAGTGTGTTTGATGCACTCCTGCTTTTTTTTTAAATACTTTGCACATGAAGGCCAGAAATGATCAAACTGGTCAGAAAGAGAAGCCAGAAAATGAGATATTGATTCTAGCCTTGCAAACACAACTAGGCGAGTACACACAAACTTTTACGTCATTAAGCTGACCCCACCCACTCACATGTCATTAAGCTGACCCCACCCACTCACATGTCATTAAGCTGACCCCACCCACTCACATGTCATTAAGATGACCCCATTAAATCCACATGTCATTAAATAGACTCCCCACTCACATGTCATTCAGTTGCTCACTCACTCTCACATACACTCACACACTCATTCACTCACACACTCATTCACTCACACACAGATTCACTCACACACACATTCACTCACACACTCATTCACTCACACACTCATTCACTCACACACTCATTCACTCACACACTCATTCACACACTCATTCACTCACACATTCACTCACACACTCATTCACTCACACACTCATTCACTCACACACTCATTCACTCACACACTCATTCACTCACACACTCATTCACTCACACACTCATTCACTCACACACTCATTCACTCACACACTCATTCACTCACACACTCATTCACTCACACACTCATTCACTCACACACTCATTCACTCACACACTCATTCACTCACACACTCATTCACTCACACACTCATTCACTCACACACTCATTCACTCACACACTCATTCACTCACACACTCATTCACTCACACACTCATTCACTCACACACTCATTCACTCACACACTCATTCACTCACACACTCATTCACTCACTCACAATATTACAATATATCAAAGGTTGAAAAACGAGAAATCTTTGCTGGGTGTTATTCAAGGATTTAGTACTAAAGTATCCAGAACCTGTCATCCACTGGTGATTACATTATAAAATTATAGACGAGATGGATAATGTAGAGATGAATGAGAGGACGAAGAGGGAGAGGCGAAGAGAGAGAAGACTAAGAGGGAGAGGCGAAGAGAGAGAAGACTAAGAGGGAGAGGCGAAGAGGAGACGACGAGGGAGAAGTGGAAGAGGGAGACTAGAATGCCAGACGATAACCTCATCGCACCAAGTGAAGTTCTTCAGTACAAGGCGCACAGATCTCATCACTTCACAACCTGACGTGTGTAAAACCATCACACAGAGCGAGGAAGCAGCACACTGCTTATGTAAGCAATTTTCTTGAACAAAAACAAAAATTATATATACGCATACATTCCACATTCACCCCAAGACTCTTTTCACTCCCACCCGATCACCTTTCCGCATCCCCATCTCCCACACACTGGCTCGTCACCCCTTCAAATCACCCCATCTTCCAGGGCCAAGCTGTGCCCCTCGAAGCCATAAACTTACCTCAAATATTAGCCTATGGGTTCGGGGAGGGCAGGAAAGTGGGGAGAACGGATGAGGGAGAGTGGAAAAATGGGGAGGTAAACAGGATATTCAACGGTGCAAGTCAATACAGCAGGTGGGAATAGGCTGTGAGAGAGAGAGAGAGAGAGAGAGAGAGAGAGAGAGAGAGAGAGAGAGAGAGAGACATAGACACACAGAGAGACAGAGACAGAGAGACAGAGAGAGAAACAGAGACAGAGAGAGAGAGAAACAGAGAAACAGAGAGAGAGAGAGAGAGAGAAAGAGAGAGACAGAGACACAGAGAGACAGAGACAGAGAGAGAGAAACAGAGAGAAACAGAGAGAGACAGAGAGAGAGAGAAACAGAGAGAGAGAGAGAGAGAGAGAGAGAGAGAGAGAGAGAGAGAGAGAGAGAGAGAGAGAGAGAGAGAGAGAGAGAGAGAGAAACAGACAAAGAAACAGAGAGAAACAGAGAGAGAAACAGAGAGAGAGAAACAGAGAGAGAGAGAGTACTCATTTATCTGTAGTTACAGGGTCGCGTCTCAGCTCCTGGTCCTACTTCTTAGCTTGCTATCTGTTAGGTTTACTTCCTCTTAGCTTCTTGGGACCTGTCATACCTGTTTTTAAAATTATGTATGGAATCTACCTTCACAACTTTTGTCCATGGAATTCCAATTCCTGATCACTCTCAGGCTCAAGAAATACTTCCTAACAACCCTGTGCCTCACCTGTATCTTTAACTTCCAAATGTGCCCTCGTGTACCCGTTCTCCGCCTCTGCAACAGTCTGCCTAAATCTTCCCTGTTATACACTCTCAGTATTTTGTACGTCATAATCATGTCTTCCTTTCTTTCCCAAAATGTAGTTAGGTTTGGCTCCTTGAGCCTCTCTTCATAGCTAGTATTTCTTAGCTTTGCCATCATTCTCCACTTTAACAGAATCAGGCTGGTGCTGCCTACTCCAAAATAGGCCTACTGTATGTCGTGCACAAGGCCGTTATAATGAATGTCAAGATTCCTGAAAGTCATTATAATTATTAATTATTAATGTTGTATTTCAAAAAAAGCACTGCAGTGAGTTGGGCCATGCTAGGCAGGTCCAACTCGCATCTCCCCACACCCACTTATGTGTATGTACTTGTCAATCCTATTTTTATAGCTACACAAGGTTTTCGCTTCAGTGACGCTACTCGGGAGTTTGTTGCACTCATCCACAACTTTTACCAAACTAGTGCCTTCCTATATCATTTCTTAATCCATTTTTCCGACTTAAACCCATTGTTGCGAGTCTTGTCTTGGTTAGATATTTTTAACACATTATTTATATCCCCTTTATTTATTCCTGTCTTCCATTTATACACCTAAGTGATATTTCCCTTAATTTTACGCCTTTTTGGAGGGGACAAGAGAGTGCAGATTCAGTGCCCTCAATCATCAAAATGAAAAATTTCTGATTTAAGAATGGAAGAACACTGCAGAAGGCCTACTGGCCTTTGATCACTTCTAGCACACACAGGTTCAAAATAACAACGTATAAACAGAAATTGGGTTGTAATACATAGTGACCTGAAAAATGCAAGTGAAGCTTATTTGAAGTGAGGTCAGGTAGACAATGAGGTCACGTGATTACTTTATTATGAGGCCTAGGTAAACATCACTGTCTACTGGACCTTTTATCAAATAAGCTTCACTCTACCTGGAGTGTTCTGAGGTTCAATGCATCCACGTCCCGGTCCCAGACCAGGCCTCCCGGTGAATGACCTGATCAACCAGGCTCTTCGTGCTAGCCAACACTTCACCCTACCATGACAGGGTTCCGAGGGTCGACCTAGTCCATGACCAGATTTCGTGGTGGATCCAGCTCTCCCTTGAAGACAGTCAGGGGTCTATTGGTAATCCCCCTTACGTATAATGGGAGGCTGTTGAACAGTCTTGGGCCCCTGACACTGTGTTCTCTCTCAGTGTACTCAATACTCTTGCAAAATTTTCATTGGGGCATGTTGCACCGTCTGACGGTGCAACATGCTTCTTATACCCGAACCTTCACCTAAGAAAAAATAGAAAGGGAGAGTGAGTTGTGCTAGAAGGGTAGGTGGTGTGTCAGTGGTGCAGACTGGGCGGGCAGCATGGGTGGGACTGGTGGTGCAGGCGGGGTGGGCAGGATGGGTGGGACTGGTGGTGCAGGCGGGGTGGGCAGGATGGGTGGGACTGGTGGTGCAGACAGGGTGGGTGAAACAGGTACGGTGGGTCGAGCCCTAAGGGCATAAGGAGATGCTTCCAACACCCCAACACACCGCTGCACAGAAATAATTACTATCAGAGTGGTGACTGCAACCAGAGCATGATGGAGAATGTTGTGCTCTGGGGAGTGCAAGAGGAGGAGGAGGAGGAGGGTAGTGGATGGTGATGGGTAGTTGTAGTCATAGTGGTGGATTGTGGTGATGGTAATGGTGAGTGGTGGTGGTGATAGTGGTGGGTGATGATGATAATGGTGAGTGGTGGTGGTGATAGTGGTGGGTGATGATGGTAATGGTGAGTGGTGGTGGTGATAGTGGTGGGTGATGATGATAATGGTGAGTGGTGGTGGTGATAGTGGTGGGTGATGATGGTAATGGTGAGTGGTGGTGGTGATAGTGGTGGGTGGTGGTGGTAATGGTGAGTGGTGATGGTGATAGTGGTGGGTGGTGGTGGTAATGGTGAGTGGTGGTGGTGATGGTGGGTGGTGGTGGTAATGGTGAGTGGTGGTGGTGATAGTGGTGGGTGGTGGTGGTAATGGTGAGTGGTGGTGGTGGTGATAGTGGTGGGTGGTGGTGGTAATGGTGAGTGGTGGTGGTGATAGTGGTGGGTGGTGGTGGTAATGGTGAGTGATGGTGGTGATAGTGATGATTGTCGTCGACTCTGATATGTCTGCTTGCACTCCCAAGTGATTTAGTCAACAAATATAATATACACTTACGTTTATTGAATATAAACATTGTACAAACATAGTTACAGTAGTTACGAGATGAAACAGCTGAAATAATTGTTTAACAATCATACAATATGCATAAAAAGCTTTTACTGAGACTACAATTCACTTATCGTAGAGTTTCATCAAGTAATGACTCTCCTTGAGCAAAACAGAGTGAAGACTTTGCCGCCTTGCAACAACTATATATACAGTCATGAAAGCAACATAGGCTGCAGACTCATGATGAGGAAAAAATTCAGTCCCAAAGTTTACGTTGTGTATATACATTTCCGCGAGAGGCTATGTTAATGGAGGCAGAGCAATTCCCTCTTCGTCCCATGATGTCTCAAGAGTGGACATTTCTGATTGAAGGAACTGAGGATCACAAATGCGGAGAGCACAGAGAAAGAGAGAGATAAGAACACTTTTCTTGAGAGAGGAAGCATGATAAGAAAAGTAGTGAATGTATATGCCACTGTGCATAGGCTTGCGGTAAACGGAAAAGGCAAAACCTCTGTCTGAGCGGTGGACATGAACATCAAGGAAAGGAACAGAAAGTTTGGGAACCCCAGCTCTAGCTATATATGAAAACACCCTTCATCTCCCATTTGAAGAAGAAGGTACTGTCAGAGGCCTTCCTCTTGTCCCATCCAACACCTTAAAAGCTAATGAGGTGTTGGATGGGACAAGAGGAAGGCCTCTGACAGTACCTTCTTCAAATGGGAGATGAAGGATGTTTTCGTATATAGCTAGAGCTGGGGTTCCCAAACTTTTTGTTCCTTTCCTTGATGTTCATGTCCACCGCTCAGACAGAGGTTTTGCCTTTTCCGTTTACCGCAAGCCTATGCACAGTGGCATATACATTCACTACTTTTCTTATCATGCTTCCTTTCTCAAGAAAAGTGTTCTTATCTCCCTCTTTCTCTGTGCTCTCCGCATTTCTGATCCTCAGTTCCTTCAATCAGAAATTTCCACTCTTCATAATTCATTTTTCCGTCTTGGCTACCCTTCCCATTTCATGGACTCTGCCTTCTCACGTGCTAAACGTAATTTCTTCTCTCCCAAACTTTCTACTCCTGGGAACTCTCCTGTCCTCTGCCTTCCCTACATTTCTGGTCTTTCTAATCTCGACAACTCTCTCCGTTCCTTAGACATAAAATTTACTTACCGCCAGACTAACACCCTTCGCACCAATCTCGTTCATACCTCTCCTTCCTCTACAGATGTCCCTGGCGTCTACTCTATTTCTTGTTCATGTCCTCTTCAATACTTTAGAGAAACTGGCCGATCTCTTTCTGAAAGACTTAGGGAGCACAAAAATAGTGTTAGACTTGCCGACACTAACAATGCTCTTTTCTGTCACGTCAGAGATCAGTCATCCTATTGGCTGCTATTCTGCTAAGACTATCTTCCCTACTTCCAACTTTAACAGTCGCCGTCTGGTCGAATCCTCCCTAATACACAACTTTCCTTGCATGAATCTTAGTCCTGGCTTCGTCTCTGTAGATGCCTTCTTTTCCCACTACATTGTAAAATGCTCCAAACTTCAGAACGCCCGTGACTTAACCTGATTCCTCCTTTTTCTTCTCCCTTTTTCCCTTTCCTCTTTCCTTTTTTCCCCTTTGGGTTGTCTTTCTGCCTTGCATACTTGTTCCTTCATTATTTATTTATTTTTTCCCCCTCTGTGTTCTTGCTCTTACCCTCTGTGGGCACCTAGCTCTCTTACAGTGCTCCTCTTTCTTAGTATTTGACTGACTCCTCCTCCTTACTACCTCTCCACTACTACCACCTTCTACTCCACTACTCCTACTACCACCACTTCCTGCCTATATATACTCCCTCCTACCCTCCTTTCGTTAGTGTGGCTTTGTAAATGGTCCAAGTCGGACCGAAACCTCTTCGTAAGCTCCTCTCTTCTATGTGCGGGTTATTTGTGTATCGACCATACCCCCGGCCGGGATTGAACCCGCGGTCATAGAGTCTCAAAACTCCAGCCCGTCGCGTTAGCCACTAGACCAGCTAGCCACAATAAGATTCATCCAACTAGGTATATTTCTACACCATAGGAAAGTTAGCACAGGCACCTCTGTGACCACAAATGCAAGTTTTTACAGACGAATCTCCAGCTAGCGTGGCCGTGACGAACTCTAGCTCAAGTCCCTTCACTGCCGTCAACATGACTTAAGAAATCGTAATGACACGATTGCAAATAAACCATACCCCCGGCCGGGATTGAACCCGCGGTCATAGAGTCTCAAAACTCCAGCCCGTCGCGTTAGCCACTAGAGTTCGTCACGGCCACGCTAGCTGGAGATTCGTCTGTAAAAACTTGCATTTGTGGTCACAGAGGTGCCTGTGCTAACTTTCCTATGGTGTAGAAATATACCTAGTTGGATGAATCTTATTGTGGCTAGCTGGTCTAGTGGCTAACGCGACGGGCTGGAGTTTTGAGACTCTATGACCGCGGGTTCAATCCCGGCCGGGGGTATGGTTTATTTGCAATCGTGTCATTACGATTTCTTAAGTCATTTGTGTATCGTTCCAGTCACGGTATTGTGCCTTTTTTTGTTATTTTTGTTCCTCTGTAACCCTTGGGCATTCTGACAGTTCTCAAGTACACATAAAAATTAAGGATCAAAAACTGATAAAATTATATTGATTTTACATTTTATTATAAAATCCGTATATGCAGAGGATTTTATACTATTGATAACATCGATAGATCGGACCTCACTGGGGAAAAAAACCAGTGTATATTAATGACTAGACCTCTTAGAGGTTTCTCTTGATAATGGATGCTGTAACGGAGGTATAGAAGATACTGGGCCTTGGAAAGCCTCACTGAAGGTAAAATACTGTCATACTAATTCTGCAAGTGTGTATCTCTGTATTTTAGGATTCTGATATCCCAGTTTTCTTTTAGTAAAATTGACAAGTATCTTGTTTCCTTAAGTTAATTTAAGTTTGCATTACAATATCCTAGTACTAAGATGCCATTGATGTTATATTTAACAATTAAATTTTTAAATATAACGAAATAGTTAACTAAGTAGTATTATCCTAAAGAGTGAACCTAGGTGGTTACTATGCGGTAAGAAGGCTTTTTCATACTCGCCATACCACGGGTGGGGTTAGAACCCGCGATCGGAGAGTCACAAAACTCCAGACCGACGCGTTAGCCACTCTGACCACAAATGTAAACTTGCATTTGCTGTCGCAGTGGTGCCTATGCTAACCTTCCTATGGTGTAGAACTATACCTAGTTGGATGAATCTTATTGTGGCTAGCTGGTCTAGTGGCTAACACGTCAGTCTGGAGTTTTATGACTGATCGCGGGTTCTAACCCCACCCGTGCTATAATTTGTTTGCAATCGTGTCATTACGATTTCGTGAGTCATGTTTTCATACTCCTTGATATCTTAAGGTGGTTTCAGAGGTGCCAGTCTTTAAGGGCCACTTAAGTGGGAGGTGTTTAGTGGAATATCTAATTAACATATTATCTTTGGTCTATGGCAATGGAAGTCACACTCCTTCCTGCTCCCGGCAAGACAATCTTCGGTCTGCAGATAATCACAGTTGTCTTCTGAGGGAGTCGAGAGGTGAAAGCCCCACTTGGCCATTTTCCAAAATGGCTAAGTGCAGCCACACCCACCACTTATTAGACCACCACTTGTCATGTCAGTGTCCTCGACACTTGATATTTTTCATTCTTATTGTAGTGTCGTCTAGCAAGGATAACTATATCACTATTTTTGTCTTGTATAGTGAAATATGAGTTAGGTCATATAAGACAGGAGGAAACCATACCACGGGAGGGATTTGAACCCGCGGTCAGAGAGTATGGTTTGTTTGCAATCGTGTCATTACGATTTCGTGAGTCAAGACAAGAGGAATTGCAGAACTGGAGAATGTTAAGAGAACTTTCACGGATATCAATTCAAATACCTAAATTATTGGAAATGCCTAAAGTTTCTCAGACAGGAATAATACATAGTAATTTATTCTTGAAAAATACCGAAGGGGCTGCTCCAGATCATCGGCACACAAATTAGTCTCCATAAGAGGAAGAGATTCTGTTGACAGTCCAAACTACCCGTTCCCCACTAGAAAGTAAAAAGACAGCTTAATAAGAATAAAGGAGTTTAAAACTTAAAAATTTTTTAAATAGCATAATGGTCAGCTAGGCCTCGTGCAGTAGTTGGTCGCGGGGGACAGTGACCCCTGAAACAATCAACAGGTAGTCCTCAAGATACAATACTCACTCAAATTCTCTCATTCTCATATCAGACTTACACTGTATCATAGCACAAGCCCTACCGAACAAAACAAAATCCAAGCCCATGTGAATAAGCTCTTTCATTGGGCCACGTATATAAAATATGATTTCCAACAAGGACACATTTCACTTAATTCGACCCCGCTTGTGTCCAATCCCGGGCACTCTCCAAGGTAATTATCCACCCTTGAAGAAAAAAAAACATGAAAAATGTCGCTGAAAGCATTAAGCAGCGGGAGTAACATGAGTCTCAGTGGGTATCCATCTCTCATCACAGTAATGAAGGAACTTCTCTCAGTGCAACACTTGCCTGTCTGTTCTTTTATGACAAAAATATCCGTAATTAAATGCAGTGTTCGTGGTTGTTCCTCGTCCACACTTGCTGGTGTTTGGTGCGTTATTACCTCTTCTGCCTGACTTGTAACAGGAAAAAAATACATAATCTGCACTTTGGAAAATACTGGAAGGATTGGTTCCAAATCTCGCCCTACGAAAACAAGAAGTTCGGCAGACGAGTACACTAAAAGATAGTGTAAAGGGTACCTAGGAAGACTAGCGGTTCTCTGCATTTTTTAAACTTATCTCTATCTTTTTACCTCTCTTTCCTCTCTCTCTTTCTTATATTTCCTTGTCACGTTTCAAAGTTTTTTCCACACATGTCATTGGGACATGTCTGCGTGTTTGCTGTGATTAGTAGAGCAATTACCACTACGATCACTACTATCACCGTCACCACCACAGTCATCTCCTTCCCCAAAATCCCTGCTTTCTTCCTACCTGGAGTATACATGGAGTGCATTGCAAGGGTCAGTGTCCCCGGTGTCCGGTCCCAGACCAGGCCTCCCGGTGGATGTCCTGATCAACCAGGCTGGACTTCGTTGCCGCAGCCCAGATGATCCAGTTTTCCATAGAAAACAGTCAGAGGGGTCCATTGGTAATCTTCACTTATGAATAAATGGAGGACGTTGAAAAGTCTTGATCTTTTCACTGTTTTTTTTCCTTAGTGTACTCGTTGTATCCTTGCTTTTCACTGGGGGTATCTGCACTGTCTGCCAAGCCTCATACTTTCATGGGGAACGATTTGTGTGAACAGATTTAGGGCAAATTTTCCAGATATAGTTATATCTCTCTTATATACGTTGCAAGGAGTACAGTCAAGGGATTTCAATCTTTCCCAGTAATTCAGATGTTTAACTGAATCTGTGAGAGCAGTAAAGGGTCTCTGCACATTCTCCAGGTCTACATTTTCTTTTGCTTTGAGAGGCGCTGTTAGAGTACAGCAGTACTCCAGCCTAGAGAAAACAAGTAACTAGAAGAGTATCATCATTGGTATGGCATATCTTGTTTTGAAGGTTCTAGTTATCCAGCATATAATTTTCCTTGCGGTTGTGACAGTGACAATGTTACTATTCTTGAAGGAGAGATCCTCGAACATAACTCCCAGGTCTCTCACATTAGTCTTACGCTCTAGTGAGTGATTCGAGTTTGTTTTATTCTCCATTCCAGTCTTTACTTTCTCAATCGCTCCATAACGTATTAACTGAAACTTGTCTTTATTGAATATCATATTAGTCATAATGGTAGAATTATCGACAAAATGTTCGGTAAAAGAACACAGATGTAACTAATGTGACATTTTATTATGGCAACGTTTCGCTATCAATAAAATGTCACATTAGTTGGATCTGTGTCCCTTTACTAAACATCATATTGTTGCAAGTGGCCCTCTGGAAGACTTTTGTTTATGTCAGTTTGGAGGTTTGTCGTGTCCTCACTGGATGTTCCCATGATACGGTGCTATGATTTATGCCTCTATGTCAGTAACGAGAATGAGAACGAGAACAGTGGTAAGCAATGTGCCTCCTTCCCCTTGTCTTTGCAGGTAGCTTCTACCTGGAGGGTATTCCGGGGATCAACGCCCCCGCGGCCCGGTCCACGACCAGGCGTCCCGTTGGATCAAGGCCTGATCAACCAGGCTGGCCGCAAGTAATCCAACGTACGAACCACAGCCCGGCTGATCCGGCACTGACTTAAAGTCAGTGTGGATACCCAAGTCTTTCTCTGCCTTTCCCATGTACTTTAATTCTTCCCTTCCCTTTCTCCTCTCGTCCCATTGTGTCTGTTTTTCTTCCCCCTTCTCGTCTTACCATTCCCTTACTTTGCTCGCCATTTCCTTCTCACTTTATTACCAACTCTGCATCCCTCCTCCTCCTCCATCCTTTGTATATTTCCTTTCTTGCTTTAGCCTTCCTTCCCTACCCTTCCATCTTCATTTCCTCCCGTGATGGTACATCCCTACTGTTCACTGTCTCCCCTTCCTGGTTTATTAGATCTCTAATTATCATGTTCTACTCTTGATTAACTTTTCACACGCTGTGTTTAGTACTTGAAATAATTGAGAACTCGGCCATCAGGAGAGTTATTAGAAAGCGTACATAGTAAGGGAAGAACTGAAGCTTCGTACTGCATTTGAAAGAATAGTATAGTTAAATGGTTTAGTGAACCGACAAGCTGATGATTATCATGGGAAGCGCTAAACCTGTACGGATTATACAGCTTCTGTGGGGGATGGAAGGCATTCAGGCTAAATTCAGGGAACTGGAGCACAAATCCATTTCCCTACATCAAGAGCCCTTACCATCATCAAGGAGCCTCCCCTGAGAGGACCTGATTCAGACACTTGTAGTACATTTGGGTATCAATACTGCGGAAACGTTTCGCCAACAATTGGCTTCCTCTGTCCGGTACAGAGGTGAATGGTGGAAGATGAGAAGTGTGAGGTAATCAGTCCTTCAGCCTGGAGTCGGTGTGTTCAGTCCGTCAGTCTTGATCAAAGTACAGCATACGGGGGGAGGAGGGGCTTATATACTGATGGCAGGTGAGGTGAAGCTGTGTCACCAAGCAAAAATACACAGGTGGCAGTTGGTCATGCTTATAGGTTAGGCAAAGCGACGGTTCTCTGAGCCATTTATCTACAATTAGTGTCAGACGCAGCAACATCTTGGGATCCTCATACAGATAATTCTACGCTTGTCAGACGCAGCAACATCTTGGGATCCTCATACAGATAATTCTACGTTTGTCTAAGCAGAGTCCGGAACTTACTCCAATACAATAATGACATCGATGAAAATAATGTCAGTTGATCATATGAAATCGCTTGCCCACTGATGGCTCCAACTTCATCATATTCTATATTTGAATATCTCTGCTTTCAAATTAGCTGATGTAGGTAACAGCTCTTAGCTTACAAATAAAGGTAAGAATTTTTAACTTAACCCAGTAAAAACCATTGCGTGTGAGAGTGAGAGTGAGAGAGAGAGAGAGAGAGAGAGAGAGAGAGAGAGAGAGAGAGAGAGAGAGAGAGAGAGAGAGAGAGAGAGAGAGGTGGACGGGAGTAGGGACGGAGAGGCACTCAAGACTCTCCGCTGCTTCTTAAGTACAAGATCTCAGGCCCTCCTACTTGAAGGGTCATCTTTCCGTCCCTCTTGGTCAAAGAGCAACTCCCAGAACCTCCAACTTCAAGGCCTAATCCTTCCCTCCACCCCCTCCAACGTTTCCCCACCTCAAACAGAACACAACATTCCGTGGGTTGCAGTATTGTTACTTTTACTGCCCAGAAAATATGCTAATTGTTTCATGCCTCGAGTCCACAAAGTCTTAAGTCTATTTTTTTTCTTTGTCAGAGTGACTTGCTGGTTCTTGCGAGGAAGTTAGGTGTTGTGGCACTGTGCCATTAGAAACTTTCTGGATCCTCCACTCTTCCTGTTGTTTAGTGGATCGTTGAATATTCATTCATATTGTTTTTCCAAGATATTGCCAATTTCTTTGTCATCATCTGTATATGAATCAGTTTTGAGTAGAGGTCCAACACCAGAAAAGTTTGTGTACGAAAATATTTTTTCTTTACTCTCCCAATTTTTTAATTTGCTTTTAATTTTTTTCTTGTTTCTTTAACCTGGTATGAATGTTTTAGTTTCTGTTCTACATCATAATTTCTCGGTTTAGATTTTCTGTGATATATGCAGCTTATTAAGTGGTTTAGCAACTCTTTCTTCTGCAAAATCTTATGTGTAATAACTATGTATGATCTCCTTTTAGGCTTTATTAATGGACCATATATTATACACACCTTTCATACAAATGATTTTCTATACACTGGATTTGATTTAGTGTTTAAGACATGTTTTCCATGGAAATTAACATAGATCATTGTTTATTGTGTTCCACACACTTCTCTCATTATTAAAGTTTAATTTACTAAACATCTCCTCAGGCTGACTCTTACACAGGTTATCTCCACACGAATTTATTCTTATTTGCGGATCATTTAGGTTGGGATTTGTGTGTATTGGTTAAGAAATTATGTCTGATGGATGAAACGATACAAAGATACGACAGTGATCACGGTCCTAGGACCGAGATAACTGTAAACAATAGAAGAGAATTTGAGAAAACACACACAAATAATATATATATATATATATATATATATATATATATATATATATATATATATATATATATATATATATATTGGAGAAAGCATGTCATTGGTGAGGGTCAGGTGTATTTGTGTATTTGCAATATTTTTTGTCTATGGTGTTGGATGTAAAAATCGCGCACATCAGTGTTAGACTTTATAGATCAACTCGGTTGTGTTCCAGTGCAAGACAAGAATTTCTGATGCCGTCTCGGCTGCACACATTTTTGTGTTCTTCTAATCTCCAAACTACGAATTCTCTGCATAATATTCAAGGACTAGGCTGCGGGGGCGTTAAAACCCTTGGAACGACCTCTAGGTAGGAAGACCTCACAATGCCCTCAGACACATCTTCACTGCCTCCAGCCTCCTCATTGCAACATTCACAATCCATGTTTCACACCCACATAAAAGTGTTGCCAGTACTATATTCTCATACATGTCCCCCTCTGCCTCTGTGGATTACTTCATATATTTATGCAAATCATATTTCGGGATCAATATTTTCCTAAAAAATCCTTATGGTGAGCTTCTGCTCGCATACATTGATTCAAACACCTAAATTAATGAGAAAGTCAAGTTAGTGCTTGACCATCCGAGCTGTGGTGCTTACCACAGAATTTGTGTGGCTAACAACAGCCTGAATAGTAAAATCGTTCGAGACTATGGAGCAAAACTCTTTTCTCCAGGTTGAGAGACTTACCACCTCAAAACTGTTTTCAAGGGTGATGGACTGATAACATTGTCCTTAAATCTCTACTGATTCTGCTTACTCTTCTAAAGATACCCAACTGTTACACGTGTCTTATCAACCAACAGCCTGGTTGATCAGGCCATCCACCGGGAGGCCCAGTGTGAGACCCAGCTGCGGGGCAGGTGACCCTCGGATATCACACTCCAGGTAGGCGAATTTAATACTAGTAAAAATGTCGACGAGTTCAGCGTTGCTCCCACTCATTCTCGAGTGGCGGATATTCTTCTGTCAAGCACAGCAGCTCCAGCTGGTTGTAGGAGGACCAGTGCTCTTGTTCTATGCTGCATGACTGATTTCTGAGCTGCAGTAACTGTGATAATTCTGATGTGTGTAAAAACTCTTTTATTGTCTTCCAATGTCTTGTATTAATGCTGTACCATCTATCGTCTTCCAGTGTTTTGTATTCTTGCTCTACCATCTACTATCTTCCAGTATCTTGCATTCATGCTCTACCATCTACTATCGTGTCTTGTATTCCAGCTGTGTCATCAATCATTATTTCAAGTATGAAAATCACAACCACTAAAATTATAGCCGCAATTATTACTACTAATACTGCCACATTCTCTATTAATTTCATCACCACTACATCAACTAAAGTCATGTTCTACATCAAGACCGTCAATACTCTCCATTCGCTCCCCCTCCCTTAAACCATTAAAACTCTCTTCTCCCCAGCAGAACTATAGTAATGGTACACAATATCGACTGGTAGACGAGTAAGATGCATCTTCATTACTTGGATGTTTTTATTACCAAAAAGGTTTCGGTTTCTCACCTCTGGATTCGACTGAAGAAGCCTGAAGTAGGCGAAACGTTTCGGTAATAAAGATAACCAACTGTTGTACACATACCTTGCGCAACAACTTCCATTACACTCCTCTCTCTCCCCCTCCCCAGCCCTCACCAACCTTATAATCTGAAAACAGCGAGTGAGCAACCTCACCAATAACACTGAGTAAAACAGTAGAATGTGCATGCTGGTTGGACCTAGAACACACGCTGTCAATAGTTCACATGAAAAGTCATAATAAACCTGTCACCTTACCCCTCCCCACCTCCCTATTTCTACTCACAAATACCTGATCTAACCTATTTTTAATCTCACGGTTTCATGACTTCACATGAGACTTAACTTTCTCCAAGCCTGACCTTACGCTTGTTTGCCTCATATAGCTTATTCCTGTTAATGCGATCCTTTATTGACCACATTTTGCCCAGACAATTGGTTTTATCAAGTCACAAACAGAACAGACACAGGTAGGTTCACCAGGACATCCTGGCCCGGGTCTTCTCCATTTGGTGACCCGGCAGAGAGTACATGATGACCCGGCAGAGTACATGATGACCCGGCAAAGTACATGATGATCTGGCAGAGAGTACATGATGACCCGTCAGAGAGTACATGAGTATATGTACATAGGGGGCATAGTGACGTGGAGAGTCAGGTGGAAAATGTTGAGAAGGTTGGATCATAGAGGGAACTGCATGCGATCGGCAAATAAGTTGGTTGTTACTGTATGTAGGATAACAGTGGAGAAGTATGTTGTAAAAGCCGTTCTTCTGGTTGAAGTTGTTAGATGAATAATGATTGCAAGACCCTGGGACACTGAGTGTGTTCTTCACTGGCGAAGAGTCTTGCGTCTCTGAAGTTGATTAAACGAAACGTAGCTAATAAAGGATCGCATTACATTGCATTGTCTATTTTTTCTTTCGTGTTGAAATTTTATACCATTTATCTCCATGCCTGAAGAAGCTCAGCCTTGGGCGAAACGTTGTATGAAAGGGAGTCTCTGCTACCAGTGTCTGTATTCCAGCTCTAAAATCTACCCACCTGATTGGAGGTCAGACAGAAAAGCCCTGGAAAACGGTCACAGGTATGTCAGAGGTATCCTCCCCTTCACCCATCACCATCACCCCCATCCCCATTCTTCAACGCCGATACTAGCAACGATAAATGTATTCGCTCTCACAATTAGCAAATCAAATTATAATTACCTATCACGTTACTTAATTAGAATGAGTTAATTACGACTAAATTAAGAGACGAGTAATTATATGTGACACTAAATGAGGGACGTTCACAAAGCTTAACTGCTCATTACACATTTCAGGTCAAAATTTAACTAAATCTTCATGTGAGAGATAGTATATTTGTACTTCCACAACCGGAGCTATGCTGGCGTCAAGCCTTGTATGTTTGTAGTTCCACGAGGTGAGCTATGCTGGTGTTGTGTGTGTTTGTAGTTCCACAAGCAGAGTTATGTTGATGTCAAGTCTTGTATATTTGTAGTTGCACGAGAAGAGCTAGGCTGGTGATGTGTGTGTGTGTAGTTCCACAAGCAGAGTTATGTTGATGTCAAGTCTTGTATATTTCTAGTTCCACAAGCAGAGCTATGCTGGTGTTGTCAAGCCTTGTATGTTTGTAGTTCCACGAGGTGAGCTATGCTGTTGTTGTCAAACCTTGTATGTTTGTAGTTTCACGAGGTGAGGAGCTATGCTGGTATTGTCATGTGTGTTTGTAGTTTCCCAAGCAGAGTTATGCTGGTGATGTTCCATCTCCAATGTTTATAGTTCCAAGGGCAGAGTTATGCTGCTGGTATCCCGTCTTCAGAATCGACTGCACTTCTACAGAATTTGCACAAGTCTCCAGACCTTGTGCTCAATACCACCTTCCAATACCTGTTTATGAAATATGCTTACAAAGGTTTATGGCAAGTTACTGGGAGTGTATTGAATACGTTGAGGACGAATTTCATGAAAGATAAACCTGTACTTATAAAAGTATCCAATTTACCGACAAATCTTCATGAAAATAAGGAATTTCATTTCTTGGAAAAATCAGCCACCTTAATATATATTGAAAAAAGGCTCTTCATACAGTCACAAGTGGTAAAAGAAAAACAAACACCTAAATTCAGGAAGACTCAGGCACCAACTGCTGACAACGCTTTTATTTTTAGGGGGAGAAAGGGGATAAAAACAGATATAGACTGAACGTACAGAAAAAAGAAAACTAAAACAGGGGAGACAGTATGAATATGATGTCTCGTTCAACTTTTCAACCACCACTGTCTCCTGGTGGGAGTCATCGCCCCCGCGACCCAGTCTCAGACCAAACTTTCTGGCTGCTTACCTAATCGACTAGGCTGTTGCTGCTGGCTGCACGCAAACCAGCGTGCGACAGCCCGGCTGATGAACTGATTTGAGGAACTTATCAAGTTCCTTCCTGAAGACAACTGAAGGTTTGCTGGTAATTTCCCTAATGCACGAATCAAGGACAGGCGTTGAAAACCAAGAGTTCTCTCTCTGTGCACTCGTCGGGCCCCCTTTTTTCTATTGGATAAATTTTGCATCGTCTGTCAAGCCTCTTGCTTTCATATAGAGTGATTTCGGTGCGCAGGTTCGGGAACAGTCCCTTAAGGATTATCCAGGGGTAAATCATGATATAATTTTTCTTTCCTCTTTTCCAAGGATTACAGTTCAAGAGACTTCAGGCGCTCCAGGAATCTAAGTGCTTCGTTTAATTTACACAGAGTAAAAATTCTCTTTACATTCTCCAGTTCTGCTCTACTGAGTGATTTGAATTCGCTTAATGATCTGTTCCAGAGTTTGTTTGTAGACAAATTCAATTAGGTTCAAATTTTCTGCATTCGACACCGTTATATAGTTAATTCAAACCACTGATCCCTATCTGTTTTATCAGTTCCTCCTCAAATTTTGTACACGGTTATAGTGGTTTTCCTAGGTCTCTGAAGATGGTAAAAATGGTTTCGGGATCATTGGTCTAATAGTCCAGTCCAAGATCTCCCGCTGACAGCCTGATCAGTGAAGCTGTTAGTTCTTCCTGCAACATAAGCACCCCACTCCAGCTGATCAAGGAAATATCAGTTCTCTCTAGAAGACAGATCTTTAGAGCACTATTAGATGAGATTTCTTCAGTTATCCCTTAATATGTTCATTGTACTTTTGCTTTTTGATGGTTATTATCAAATGTCAATCATGACTACTATTCTAGTAATGAGTACTTACCTGTATATATTACAGGTATATATACCTGTAACCGGTTTCGAGTGTGTTCCTACTCCACAGCCTGACCTTGGGACAGGTTTGTCAGCTGCTTATCAAGTTAACCAGACTGTTGCTATTGGTAACAGCTTGGTTTATCTCTCACTTGGCAGATGTGTTTGTCTTGTTTCCTCTTGAAGACTTCTTTCTACACAGGTTCCATCAGTGTTGCTGACATGGATGTTGATACAATATTCTCTTATTGTGTCCACGGTGCCCATGCTTTCCACTGGATTTATTCTACATTTCCTCCGGTATCTCTCACTCCAGTACAGTGTTATGAGTGTGTAGATTTAGGACCAGGCTCTCAAGTACACTCTACATATATATTAACAATTTCCAGGTATAAACTGATCTCTCTCGAAAGTGTTCCAGAGAGTACAATTTGAGGTAATTTAGACGTACCCAATAATTTAGGTGTTTGGATTTATACAAGCAGTGAAATTTCTATGTAAATTCTCCAGATCTACAATTTAGTTTGCTTTCAACGGGGCTGACAGTGTGCAGCGATATTCCAGTCTAGAGAATACAATTGCCTTTAACCGTATCGTCACTGGCATAGCATCTGTTGTTGTAGAGATTCTTCCTTTGTGATATTAAAAAATTGTTCTTCGAAGGGAAGATTTACAGATATTGATACGTGACAATACCAACAAGGCAAGACAAACATGGCAACCCAAACATGGAAACCTAAACATGGCAACATAAACATGGCAACACAAACATCTTAGGACAAACATGGCTCACCCAAACATCAAGAAGACACCGCTGGGAGGAACACAGCAGCAAAACAAACAAGCGAGACATGTCGGGGGAGGAGAGGGCGGCACGCCTGCTGTGTAAGACAAATGGCTGAAAAAAAAAAAAACAGTGCAAGGAGCGATGGATGAGTGCCAGCTGGCGGCTCTCCTTGTAGAGGTGCCATGAGGTGTGACAAAAGTTATGGCAGTAGGCCTGAGAGAAGAGCTGTGTAGCCCTTGCCTGTGACAATGTTAGTGGGCCTGGACAAGATGTGACAGAAGAAAATGGACTAACAGAGATATTTCTTTGACAATGTCTCGCTTTGTGTAGAGTTTTAACAAGTCACTAGACTTGACTCAACTTCACAATAAGCTCTCTCCATTGATTTATTGAGTTACTTGTCTTGAGGAAGCTTTGGGTGTTTTATCATTTTATTAGACTAAAAGTAATGTTCCATTTTTCTGTTCTTTGTTCTATTTCTCAAAAAGTTGAGTATCCATTTGCCTACTTTCCCCATTATACGTATCGCTCTCTTTTACGTGCAGTCACTTCATGATCACATTTGTTAAATGTCTTATCAAATGTCTTAGCCAGATCTCACCTTCAAAGATGACAAAAGTGTCACTACCACAACCACAAAGAAAATAATAGACTGAATAACTAAAACATTCAAAACAAGTGATGCCAAGCCACTGATGATATTCTTCAATTAACTTGTCATTTCTAGGCTAGAGTACTGCTGTACTCTAACAGTTTCGTTCAAGGCAGGCGAAATTGCAGACCTGGAGAATGTGCAGAGAACCTTCACTGCTCTCACAGATTCATTAAGCACTTAAATTACTGGGAACGTTTAAAGTTTGTGTTCCTTGGAAAGTATGCGAGAGCTGTACATTATAATCTATAAATGAATTCTTTTTAGAGGAATTGGTTCCAAATCTGCACATACAAATCATTCTCCATGAAAGTAAGAGACTTGCCAGCAGATGCAAAACACCTCAATTATAAGCAGGGAAAAGTTCAGTATGTATGGAGGGATCGAGACTGTCCTCTGTTCATACGTAAGGGGGATTACGAATTGACCACTGGCTCTCTACAAGACAGAACTGGACGAGTTTCTCGAGCCAGTGCCTGATCAGCCAGGCTGTGGCGCTTATGTTGGACTTCAACAGCCTGGTTGCTCAGATCATCCATCGGAAGGCCTGGTCAGGGACTGGGTTGCAATTGCACTAGTTCATTCCTAGGGAGGTAGCAACAAGAGCAGATGCGACCTTCCAGTAGACTCCTGCTCAGATCCATCAGCTTAATTCACCCTGACTACAAAAAATCCAGAAATTAAAACAACAAATAAGGACAATCATGACAGATTAAAGAGTTTGCAAAATTTAAAAAAAAAAATCACCAAATCATTCAATTTAAAAAATCCCCCTAAAATGTCACGGTCTCTACAGTCAGTTAGTGACGTGTCTACACTCACCGGCGTCTCTGCACTCACCGGCGTGTCTGCACTCACCGGCGTGTCTGCACTCACCGGCGTGTCTGCACTCACCGGCGTCTCTACACTCACCGGCGTCTCTACACTCACCGGCGTCTCTACACTCACCGGCGTCTCTACACTCACCGGCGTCTCTACACTCACCGGCGTCTCTACACTCACCGGCGTCTCTACACTCACCGAGGTTTCTGCAGTCACCGAGGTTTCTGCAGTCACCGAGGTCTCTACAGTCACCAAGATCTCTAGTCACCGAGGTCTCTACAGTCACAATGTCTACAATCACGAGGTCTACAGTCACGAGGTGTCTACAGTCATCCCGTAATTTTAAAACCCATAACATCAGTCTCCAGATATATGGAAGCCGTTAAAACGTTAAGACGCTCATAAGATAAAAACATACAAGTATTTATTTAATAAGGGTGCATTTAAGCACAACAATAAGCGCAAAGCACCCTTACCTGGAGGTTACCTGGAGGTTATTCCGGGGATCAACGCCCCCGCGGCCCGGTCCATGACCAGGCCTCCCGATGGATCAGGGCCTGATCAACTAGGCTGTTACTGCTGGCCGCACGCAGTCCAACGTACGAGCCACAGCCCGGCTGATCCGGCACTGACTTTAGGTATCTGTCCAGCTCTCTCTTGAAGGCAGCCAGGGGTTTATTGGCAATTCCCCTAATGCTTGATGGGAGGCTGTTGAACAGTTTTGGGCCCCGGACACTTATGGTGTTTTCTCTTAGTGTACCAATGGCGCCCCTACTTTTTATTGGCGGCATTTTGCATCGCCTGCCCAGTCTTTTACTTTCGTAGGGAGTGATTTCTGTGTGCATATTTGGGACCATTCCTTCCAAGATTTTCCAAGTGTAGATTATGATATATCTCTCCCTCCTGCGTTCCAACGAGTACAAGTCAAGTGCTTCCAAGCGTTCCCAGTAGTTAAGGTGCTTGACAGAACTTATACGTGCAGTAAAGGATCTCTGTACACTCTCTAGATCTGCGATTTCACCTGCTTTGAATGGAGATGTTAATGTACAGCAGTATTCCAGCCTAGAGAGAACAAGTGATTTGAAAAGGATCATCATGGGCTTGGCATCTCTCGTTTTGAAAGTTCTCATTATCCATCCTATCATTTTCTTTGCACGTGCGATCGTGGCACTGTTGTGATCCTTGAAAGTGAGATCCTCAGACATTACTACTCCCAGGTCCCTTACATTATTTTTCCGCTCTATTGTATGGCCGGAGTCAGTAGTATACTCTGTTCTAGTTATTATCTCCTCCAGTTTTCCATAACGGAGTAGTTGGAATTTGTCCTCATTGAACATCATATTGTTTACCGTTGCCCACTGGAAAACTTTGTTTATATCTTCTTGGAGGTTAACCGCGTCCTCAGCAGATGACAGTCTCATGCAGATCCTAGTATCATCCGCAAAGGATGATACGGTGCTGTGGTGTATATCTCTGTTTATGTCTGATATGAGGATAAGGAATAAGATGGGGGCGAGTACTGTGCCTTGTGGAACAGAGCTCTTCACTATGGCAGCCTCCGATTTAACTCTGTTGACCACTACTCTTTGTGTTCGATTTGTTAGGAAGTTGAAGATCCATCTCCCCACTTTCCCAGTTATTCCTTTAGCACGTATTTTATGGGCTATTACGCCATGATCGCATTTGTCAAATGCTTTTGCAAAGTCTGTGTATATTACATCTGCATTCTGATTTTCTTCCAGTGCATCCAAGGCCATGTCATAGTGATCCAGTAGTTGTGAGAGGCAGGAGCGACCTGCCCTGAACCCATGTTGCCCTGGATTGTGCAGATTTTGGGAATCCAGGTGATTTGCAATCCTGCTTCTTAGCACTCTTTCAAAGATTTTTATGATGTGGGACGTCAGAGCTATTGGTCTATAGTTCTTAGCTAATGCTTTGCTGCCACCTTTATGGAGTGGGGCTATATCCGTTGTTTTAAGTGACTGTGGAATTTCACCCATGTCCAAGCTCCTCCTCCATAGTGTACTTAAGGCACGCGAGAGGGGTTTCTTGCAGTTCTTAATGAAAACAGAGTTCCACGATGAAACAGGACTGGAAGTTTTGGGAGAGGACAGAACCCAGTGTTGGCCTGGCCACCAGAGACGGCTTGGAGGCTCCTTTTTTTTATGTTTATATCTGGCACGTTTATGACTGCCGTGAATGTGAATCAGCTGATTGGTGCAGCGCGAAATGTTTTCCTCCCACGACGCCGGAAAATGTTACGACTCTGACAAAACAGGAAATTATGAACAATACGATGATGCGGGGAATGATGAAGGCAAGAAGGAAATAACTAAAGGGAATACACAATACACAGGTAAAAGAAGCTTTTGACGACGTTTTGGTCCGACTTGTACCATTACGTAGTCGTATTAACATAAGAAGATGTACCTTTTTTTGTTCAACTAAAGGGAATGTAAAATATAAAGTAGGTAAGGAAACTGATGGAACACACCATAAAACAAGCGAAATTGAAAAAAATAATATATGAAAGGTACAACGCAGAGAAAAAATGGGAAAGGTAGAGAAAAAAAAAGCATGGGGAAAGGGAAAAAAGAATTAAATGTGAGACAACAGAGGGAAGGAGAGTGATGAAAAAAAAAAGAGGAAAAGGAGAACATGTGGGAAAGGAGAAAACGAGAGGAGAGAGGGGTGGGGGGGTTGAAGAAGGGACCGCTGCCAGTTTATTGAAGGCTATTAAAGACAGTCTTGCAGATTTACGAGACAGAAAGACACTCGAGCCAGTTATCGAGGAAGACCAACCTTGAGGCAGTTCCAAAGTACATGGATGGCAATATGCGTAACAAAAAAAAATATTTACCCACAGAGTACATAAATGTGGTACAGAGCCAGCAGGTGTGTGTACATACATGTTAAACACGGCAGTCAAAGGGCGTACTACAGACAACCACCTAGACAATGTTTTCTCTGGAGCTAATTCAATCATGATTGCATTAAACTCTACGCAGAGCGAAAAGTTGTACTAATTAAAGTTTGTTCTGCAATGTGTGTGTGTCAGTGTGTGAAGCAGGCATAGAGCGACGCAGAGATGAAGGTTCCATTGCTGGAGATGGAGCACTACAGGCAGTGGCAGAGCTCGTATTGGAGCCTTCGGAGATAGCAAGCAGAGGAGGCTTTGTGTCCTGTTTGCAACACAGAAGACAAGAGACTTTGTACTGACTGGAAACCTGAGGAACGACATTCATGGAAGCACCGAGGACAAACTTCATGAGCCAGCATAAAGAAACGCAGAGTAGTAGTCAAGTAGAACCATAAGACAGCATGAGAAATTCATGGAACCAGTAAGAACCATGAACGATCATGTGGAGAAACTCATGGGAGCAGCAAGGAAGAATTTCATGGTCCAGCATGTGAGATTTTATTAGCATTATTAACCGATAGGGTTATTAACCCAGGATAACCTAGTAAAGCCACTATGTCTTATTTCCACTGGCGTACTGTGGTCCTTTCCCCCAAGATGTAACCCACAGCCACCACTTACTTCTAGGTGAACAGAAGCCACGAGCCGCCCACTTGAGCCACGAGCCGCCCACTTGAGCCACGAGCCGCCCACTTGAGCCACGAGCCGCCCACTGACCCACAAGCCACCCAGCCATAAGCCACGAGCCAGCACGTGAGGAAATTCATGGTAGCAGAGATATTAGGACGTGATTCCATAAGACACTTGCTGTCCAATGTTCACCCATCAGTAAAATGGGAACCTGGGTGTTAGTTGACCTAATTTGCCCCGAAATGATATGCATAACAAAGGGCTTTCTATATAGTAGTATGTCACTGATGTCAGCTAAGACTGTATACGTTGTACATGTACTTGTAGAAAAATATTATTATTATTATTATTATTATTATTATTATTATTATTGACACGCAAGGAACTCTAAGGAAACAAGTGAGTGGGAACAGACAAATTAGGGAGACTTTATGTAGTCTTCACATTAAGTGAGCAGTACACTGACTGCATTATGTAAATAAATGGCCCTCGTGCAGGAAGGGGATGGGGTGAGCTTGGAAGACGGGACAGAGTAAAAATAGATTCTGTGAGAGGACTATCACTAGGGGAAAAAGAGAAAAAGCCTGAGCTTAACCCAGCTGCTGGGACGACATTGAAAACTTTGAGTCTGACTTTCCGTCAGGGGCCAGAGACCCAAGAGTATTAATGTTTGAATACTTCGTGGACTGTAACTTGAGAGAGAAATATAGGGGCAAAGCAAAACAAGGTTGCGAAAAGGGAAACATGAAAGAAAAAAAAAGCCTTTCCTGGTAGCAGTAAAATGAGAAAGAGAACAATACATAAAATCGACACGAAATATTGGATGTAAGAAATAGAATGTGAAAGGAGGCGAGATACACACCAGAAGTAAAAACAAAAACAAAAAATTATATGAAAAATAGAGAACCTTACTGAACATCACACTGTTTTCTGTGGCCCACTAACAGATAAAGCTCATGTTCGGTTTGAAATATATGGCGTCCTCGATGGATGCCGCTCCCACATAAACGATTTCACTTTCTACATCAAATTAGTTTCATCTTTCGATGCGAAGTCATTTTTTGTCTTTCGCTTCCATTATTATTCTCTAGACGTTTCAAGCTTCCTGTTTTCTATGATTTTATCTTTTCCCACGTCGCCTTGCCGAGTCCCTGTGCTTCTTAATACCTGGAGTCTTTGACTCATTTCTTTATTGTCATAAGTGTATGTTCCAGCTTCTTTTAAGTAAAAGCCCTATACATGATGTGGGTTTTTGCCATGGATTTTGCATACGAGAAGAATAATTTACGATTTCTTCTAATTAATTTATAGTTCCTTGCTTTCTCAGTCTCCCCTGGACTCTATATAATCTACCTGGAGTCTGTCTGGAGAGGTTTCCAGGGTCATCACCCTTGTGGCCCGGTCTCAGATCAGGTCTACCGGTGGATGACCTGATCAACCAGTATGTTGATCAGGAAAAGTGGCCAAGGTCTCGGTATGTATATTTACCCCTGAACCCTGGATAATATTACTACCAGTCTGACAGGGCACCTGTTCCCTCCTCTGTGTCTACATTCGATCCTACACTATTTGTATATACGTGTACTTGCAAAATCATGTTTTGTGTTGATAAGACGTCTGCCTTTCTATTATCAAGGCTTCTATTTGCTTCACACTCGTCAACCCCAAATGTTTTTTGTCACTAACCTCTCGTCTCTGTCTTCCTTGCAGTTGTTTACAAAAGACCTCAGACTCAAGCTTATGTCTCTCCTTCACTTCCAGCTGTGCAAGGCAAGAAAAAAACCCTAGTGTGTCCTTGACGTTTCTTTTAACTAATTTGCTATCCTTAGAAACAAAGTGATATCTTGAGCGCGGATCCAGTGGAAATTTTATCCACTCCCGATGATTATTCCATTTTACCCATTCAGAGACGTACATTTAATGTGGATTATCACAAAAAACAGTTGACAGTGGGGGTAAATTGTTGTTTATTATAGAGTAAATTCACTTCTTGCAATTCATAATTATTGAGTTTAATATAAAGAATTTAAAATAACATTTGGCATGGCAGTTCTTGGTATGTAGGTATCATCTATAAACTATATGACGTTTCTCTGTGCAATCAGTTTGTGTTCTATGTTCCCCATCTCCCTAAAAAAAATAAAAAGATATCCCTTTCGCGCTTCAGAGAGTCTGCTGCCTTTGAGAAGCTCTGCCTTCGTCTGTCTGTCTGTCTGTCTGTCTGTCTCTCTCTCTCTCTCTCTCTCTCTCTCTCTCTCTCTCTCTCTCTCTCTCTCTCTCTCTCTTCCAAGATTGCATCTTCTTTGCCGTAGAGGTATGTGTCTGGATCATACTTGCAGCACCGATGAGCTCATCCTCCCGGGAAGCTGGTTTGGATCTAGGAAAAGATGAAAAGTCCATCTTAGACCAGTATCAAGTCATGGTCCATTATATGACTTAGTCAACCAGATAGTCAGCCAGATAGCGTGCCAGCCAGAAAGCCAGCCAGCCAACCTATTCAGCGCTGACAGTCTTTGCATTTATTCCATGCCTGATATTCTCGTTATTCATGCATGGAAAGCGGGAGAGGCAGAGATAAGGGAACATAGGCAGAAGTACGGCCGACCAGAGCAATGATGAAAGATGGAAGGGAAAGCGTGAATAAAATGGTAGGAGAGGGATGCAGGCAGAGAACAAATGTGACAGATACAGCCAAAAAGTGGGGGAGAGCAGGAGAAGAGAGCTGAGAATATGATAAGCAGGCAGGGAACAAGAGGAAAGAAGGGGAAACAGATGATTCAATGATAGAGAATGTGGGTGGCATCTTTGGAAGGTGAAATGGACGACGAAGTTATAGAATAGAAGAGGAAAACACAGAAGAGGAAGTCTTTTCTAGATAAAAGCCAGCAGCAGCAGCAGCAGCAGCAGCAGCAGCAGCAGCAGCAGCAGCAGCAGCAGCAGCAGCAGCAGCAGCAGCAGCAGCAGCAGCAGCACCACCACCACCACCACCACCACCACCACCACCACCACCACCAAGAACAGCAGGAACAATGGCATTAGCAGCAACAGCAACACCAGCAGCACCAGTAGCAGCAGCAGCAACACCAGCAGCACCAGTAGCAGCAGCAGCAGCAGCAGCAGCAGCAGCAGCAGCAGCAGCAGCAGCAGCAGCAGCAGCAGCAGCAGCAGCAGCAGCAACAGCAACACCAGCAGCAGCAGCAGCAGCAGCAGCAGCAGCAGCAGCAGCAGCAACACCACCACCACCAGCAAATGATAGAAAAAAGTTTCAGCGATGGTGTTAATTAAGGTGGTGGTAGTGTGTCGTTGTGGTAGGCACATAACATGGTGCATTGTCGTGCTTGGCGCGAGCACACGTGCAAGCACGCACAAACGCACGCGCGCACAAACGCACACACATTAAAAACAAGATACATCAAAAAAAAATTTTATATACGAGGTCCTCCTGTGGATCAACTTGACAGGCGTTGATCAAGTGTGTTAACAAGTGTGAAGCACTTGTTGTGGATGTTTGTATACACGACGGACATCAGAGTGCAACAAGCACCTGACTGGCCGCATGTTTGATGATGTGCTGATTGGCCGTTGGTGTGCTTACATAAATACCGTTATCAAGCTGCTTCTATTATTGGTTAGACGTATGATAAAAATTGTCGTAGTCTCTGTGAAGTCTCCACAAACTGCATCTGTCTCTCCGAGACCATGCGTAGAATGCATTTTACTGCCATTATTTAGTTTACGACTACAAATGTTTGTAAAAATTTATGGTGTGTATTCATTTTTGTTGTTGTTGCTAGTACCGAGGTGATAATATCCACCTTTTTAGCTATTATTCTCTTCCTCTGGCATAAAAAGTTCTCTCATCTACGTATGTGTAATTATCATGGTGGCTCCAATGTTGTCGTGGCTTGACTCATCTGGTTCCCCTCGTGCGGCGACCTGGGCAGTTTGTCGTAGCATTTTTCCTTATTTAGTGATTCACAACACATTTGTGGGTAATAACGTCTGAAAAATTGCAAAATTAATTCACGGCATTTATTTCTGTGAATGTATTTGCATGTTTCATTAATTTGTGTGATCGTTGTTGCATGTTTCATTATTTTTTGTGATCGTATATACGTGCATTCCTTTTCGTGATCGTATTTAGTTTCATTCACTATTGTTATCGAAATTGCATGTTTCATTCATTTTTATAATCGTAACTGCACGTTTCATTTTTTGTGATGGTATCTGTACGTTTCATGCATTTCTCCGGAATGTCCAGATCTCCAGACACTTGAGACAGTTACTGTGCTCTGGGAAGTCCATTTTTACCCCAATATTGTGCCTCTCGTGATTTCTGTTTTCCTCAGGAAGTGTGCTGTTCCCTATAATATAATTCTAGTAGACGGATTATTTGTGCCAGACATTTTGTACCTTTAAGATCGGTGCGTGTCGAGTGGGCAACCGAATAACTTATTTTTCAATTTGTGTAATCAGGATACAGTATTATTCAATTACTGCAGAATTTACGTCCGTATTGCCTAGTTGTTTACCACTTACTAATATCACTTAAATTTGGTGTCTGCCACTACTTTATAAAGCCAGGGCTATGGAACAGACTGCCACTTGTCTATGGGTGGTTTCGTGGAGTTTATACATAATGCAGGTGTGCCAGTACTCTTCTTTCATGTGTGTAATGGTTATTCTTGTTCATCACCTAAGACTGGCTTTATCCATGTTATATCTGTCATATTTGTTACTAGTTCCCGGGAGCATGAACCCGCTGCGTCCCAGCCTCAGACTAGGCTTCAGACCTGGCCTCAAACCTGGTTTCCTACAACTGACAGGAAATATTACAGGACTAAGATATCTTGCACAACACAAAGTAAAGATTATACATTTGATATACCTCTGAAGAGTTTCGAGAGTTTATCTACTCCCTGAGCCCGGCCATGGGCCAGGCTAGTCTGGTGCTTGCCTGGTCAACCAGGCTGTTGCTGCTGGAGGCCCGCTGTCTCACATATCCATTACAGCCTGGTTGATCTGGCTCCTGGTGAAGATACTTATCCAGTTTCCTCTTGAAGGCTTCAACACTTGTTCCCGCAGTGTTTCTGGTATCTTCTGGTAAGATGCTGAAAAGCCTGGGACCCCGGATGTTGATACAGTGTTCTCTTATTGTCCCAACCGCACCCCTGCTCCTCACTGGGTTTATTTTACATTTCCTCCCATATCTCACTCCAGTATGTTATGGTAGTGTGCAGATTTGGGACAAAGCCCTCGAGTACCTTCCAGGTATATATTATCATGTACCTCTCTCTTCTCCGCTCCAATGAGTACATATTCAAGACTTGCAGGCGTTCCCAGTAGTTTAGGTGATTTACAGGCTCAATGTGAGCCGTAAACGATCTCTGTATTTGTTCCAGCTCCGATATTTCTCCTGCTTTGAACGGGACCATCAGCACTGAGCAATATTCTAAGTGAGGGAGCACTAGCGATTTGAAGAGTGTCGCCATCGGCATTATTTCCCTTGTTTTGAAAGTTCTCAATACCCACCCTGTCATCTTCCTGGCTGTCGTGATATTTGTCTTATGGTTTTTAAAAGAAAGGTCAGCTGACATAATTATTCCCAGGTCTTTCACGTGTTCCTTACGTTCTATTTGGTGAATATACTGAATATAAAGAGAAGTTCATAAAAGTTACACGACCCCTACGGGTTTAGCATAGCCCCGTGATTATAATTATCATATGGGATGCTGGAGGCAATAGTTCTGCATCAGTATCTCCCTCACTTAGATTTCAGTGCAACACTGAAAACTATACTCTGAAGTCCTGGATACCAGAGATTAAGAAATTCTTCAATACTTGCCTACCTATAGCAATGACCTACTTCCACACTACTGGAATTTTGCCACTGGTGACACCGCCTACAACTGCTTCGCCTCACCTGTCTCCAGCACATAAGCCTATGCTGTACTTTTATCAAGACTGATGGACTGAACACATCTCCAGGCTGAGGGACGGACTCCCTCAAACTCCTCATTTTCCACCGTTCTTGCGTGTACTGAATTGATGAAGTCATTGGCTAGCGAAACGTTTCCAAGGTAAAGATACACAAATGTTGCACAAGTGCCTCATTCCTCAACTTGGAGAGGTACCTTGATATTGAGGAAGTTAGTTACACTCCGCTTCCTCGGATGAAACCCGATTACCTCTACAGGTATAATGTTTCTCAGGGAATATATTAAAAATAATAATAGTGAGACATAACTATTAGATCCCTTTTTATAAACTCACAGTCTTGCATTTGGCCAGACGTCCCTGATTTCCTGTTCAACTAGGTTGTTCGTGTTAGCGGCCTGCTGGTCCATATATCCCTCACAATCTGGTTGATCTGCGCTCGTAGCGGAGGTACTGATCCAGTTTCTTCTTGAAGACTTATGTTTACCTCACCATTCCTTCCATATTTCACATTCCATAACGTTGTTATGGTAGTGTTTGGATTTGGGAGGAGAGCCTTGAGTATCTTCCCCTTACATCTTACCAGGTTTCTATTCTCCGCTAAAGAGTACATTTCAAGTGTTTGCAGTAATTTAAATACTTATTGGTTTTATGAGGGAAGTAAAATGACACTGTATATGCTTTCTCCAGCTCTGAATTTTTTCCTGCCTTGAACGGAGCTGCGATTAAAAATTACAGAACCATAATCCGGATGTGAAAGCACAAGTAATCTGAAGAGAACCACAAATTGGCGGTTTGTCTCTTGTTTTGAAAGTTCTCGTTATCCAACTTGTCACTGTCCTGGCCTTTGCTCAAGTTGCCATTTTGTGTTCTCTAAATAAGTTATCCCATATTATACCAAGTATTTGACATGTACCTGTCGTTCTATGAGATGATCCTTCTGTCCTCCGTGTCCCGTCCTCCGTGTCCTGTGCTCTGTGTTCGCTCATTTTCAGTTCCTCATTTTTTCCACGTGTAAGCAACTGCAGTTTGTTACCATTCAACATTGCGGTATTTCAATTGCCCAATGGAAGATAATAATAATACAATAATATATAATAAATAATTTAATAAAATATAAAATAAAAATTAAATAAATTAATAACTATTATAATAAATTAAAATAAACAATTTCATATCTATTAAATTATAGAGAAAAAATACTATTCTACCTACGTGTTGTCTACCTGTTATCTGTTCGGGAGATCATCGTCCCCGCGAACTGGATCCAGACTGAGTCTTCTGGTTAGTGGCTTGACCAGCCAGGCTGGTAACGCTAGCAACACGCAGTCCTGGGAACTAGAGCCCAGCTCATCAAGAACTGATCTGAGGAACTTGTCATGTTTCCTCTTGATAAATTCTAAGTGGTAAAATTTTCTTGAGGAGAGAGAAAGAGAGAAAGAGCGAGAGAGAGAGAGAGAGAGAGAGAGAGAGAAAGGGGGAAGGGGGTGAAACAATTAAAAATTAATTAACCTAATCTAAGTACTACACACCAAAAAATAATTAGAAACAACTTTCACCCCTTCATTTGCTTTCTTTCTCTGTTTCCTTCTAAGTCTTCATTTCCACTGGGTGAGGCAATATTCGGATAACGGGTAATCATGGGCGCCCGGGTCTGCCGGCTGCGTTTTTAACCTGGTCATCATCCGGATTAGTGAGTAAGACCCATGTAATGAAGAGACCCAACTTTCTCAGTCTTTGTCTGTCTGTCTGTCTGTGTCTGTCTGTGTCTGTCTGTGTCTGTCTGTTTCCTGTGATCAGTACGGAGAATTTTTCCACGCCCAAAGTTCAGTCTGAGGCAAAATTTAAGAGCGGGTGGCAAGATCATCCAGGCAAATGCTACTTGCATTCCTTTAGCCCAGCCTCTTGATAAAAGTCAGTATTTCACTGTTGCTAAGACAGGCAAATGGACGACTGTTGACGAGCATAAACAGTGATCTTCTATTGTCTTGTGCACTAGGTGGGTCCCATTTTTCTGTTTGTTTCATCTGCGTTGAGCTACGTTATAAATAGATAATTCTCATTGATAGAAAACAATCTAACGTAAATAAAGCCATATCTTGTTAACAAGATATGGATCAAATTCTTTGTGACTAACGAGACCTGTCCAAATAGTCAAAATTCCTATTCAAACTACTTGACATACTCTGGTACATATTTTGCCAGATTGAGGCCTATAATGGTGGGACAATCGATGTACCTTGTGCTGCTTATGCCTATATTTCTAGTCTAACTTCACTATACAAAGTGCAATCTTACACTAGGTGCTTAACTTGCCAGTAGCTTACAATGAACTAATGTACAATTAAGACCTAAGGTACAAGCATGACAATGTAGCTGCCAAGGCCCCTTTCCCCCAAGAAAAAATCCTTTATTCTACTAATAATGGTTTTAGCTCTGGCTTCTAGTCTAGTTTTTCCCACAAATCATTCCGTATGAAAGAATGAAACTTGGCAGACGATGCAAAGTACCTCCAATGAAAAGTAGAGGCAAACGTATACCAAGTACATATTCGATGAGTGTGAGAGAGGTCCGGGAATTTTTAACGCCTTTCCTTCCTGCATAAGGAGATTTACCATTAAACCTCTGGTTGTCTTCAAGAGGGAACTTGATAATTTCCTCAAATCAATTCCTACCCATTACAGCTAACAGTAACAGCCTGGTTGATCGGACCTTGATCCAGGAGGCATGATCTGGGATCCGGGGGAGTATCCTTCAAGTATCCTACAGGTAGTGTCCTTGAGAAGCCCTCCCCCAAGATATAACCATAACAGTCGACTAACGCCTAGATATCTACTTAATGTTAAGTAATAGGGGCAGTAGGTACAATGCGCATAATTTTTATTAAAACAGCGGATCAGCTACTGGCCACACACCAATAATAATCTCAGTATATAACTCTGTAAATATACGCCGTTTCCTAATATGTTTAATATCCAGTATCCCTCCATACATCAGGGAGATTACCAGCAAACGGCTTGCAGCCTTCAAGACCGAACTTGACAAGTTTCTCAAGCCACTTCCTGATGAGCAGGTCTCTAGTGTTTACGTTGGACTTCGTGAAACTAGCACCAACAGCCTGGATGATTAGGTCATCCGCCGGGAGACATGGTCTAAGACTGGGCACTCACAGCGATGATCCTCGGAACACTGATAGACAGACCCCAGGAAGATTTCATACTGGCAACGTAAGTTTTCTCGAATTCCTATCAACAAAGGGCGTCTAGACTTCATATCATAGCGAGGATGAGAGTTGTATGTTTCCTGACTGTGTATGATAGCACCACATGCTATCAGTAAGTGTCCTGGCAGTCTGTAATACCACCCCTGCTATCAGTATGCTTCCTGACTGTGTATGATAGCATCACATGGATCACATTTTATCAGCGAAACACTGCATTAATAAAATAACGTGACAAAACTGAATTCCCTTACAAAGACAATTTTCAAAGTAACAGGAAGGAGCAAGAAAAAAAATGTAATTTTGTCAGCAGTTCACTGACAAGACTGAAAGACGGGAAGGAGGAAGCAGGGCAGAGATTTTAAAACGGTGGTTCATGGACTTCTAGACGGTCCATGGACCTCAAGGGTTCGTAACTGGTGGTCCATGGACCACCAGTTACGAACCCTTGCTCCTCTCTCTTCTTCCTGTGTTAAGACTCAGTCACCTTTATGTTACTCGATATCTTTCGGTCTGTCATTTCTTTAGAGTCACGAGGAAGAACGCTGACGATGTAATTACATGGTACAGAATTTTATGCTGGTAAATTTTAACTTGTAGGAAGGCGAGGAGAAGAAAGAGAACAAGAAAAATAATAGGATGATATAGAGGAGGAGGGGGAAACAGAAACTGGAGGATGGGAAGAGGAAAAGAAAGAAGGAAAAGATAAGGAAAGATGATACCATGACAGTATTAAGTACCTCGATGTAACAAGGTCGAAAAAAAAATATTGATATATGAGAGATACAAGTATTTCGACGCAGTCCAACTGCTGTAATACATTTGTTAGTAAGTTCAGGAGTGACCTCTCTTTAAAACACTGATTATTAATTATTATTATTAAATATTAGCCAGTATTCTCCCGGCCCGGGCCTTTTCCAAGTGGTGGCCCGGCCTTGGCTCCCTCTTTAGGGAGTGTCTGAGACCTAAGTCTCCCATGGGAGGAGGCACAAGTACCTCCTCATCTTTGGGACCAACTGTCCCCAGGCCTAGCCACAAGCTAGGCCTCTCTGGTCTGCCATCCCCGCCCCAAGGGAGCTAATGGGAATGACAGTCTTATGAGCTAAAGGCTCGGGCTCAGGCACCTACCCTACCCTAGAAGGGTTTGGCATGGTGTCGATGTTAAAACACTGAAATCTAAACTATTTTATGTTTTTGCTGTAACAATTTTTCCCTTCATATTTAGTATACTTATGTAATATCTAACTGATCATAATAATAATAATAATAATAATAATAATAATAATAATAATAATAGTGAATAATCAGATAAGTTTAATATATATATATATATATATATATATATATATATATATATATATATATATATATATATATATATATATATATATATATTATATTATTGTAACCACGAACGAGTGGTACTGATCAATAACAACACTGCGCTAGCCAAGGATTCGAACCCATGTTGTACTGGCCTGCCTCATGGCAAGCGAGAACCACATGATGCTTTAAATCACAGGAATTTGCAAGAGCAGGCGAAATATACACAAACACTGATCTCTGGCCGAAGGAGACTCGAACCTACGAACCTTGGAACACGGTACGCAGTGCTTTAATATTCTCACCACACTGGACAATACCTTGGCGCCTAGCTCATGCTAGACGTTGATCCAAGGCAGCCAGCTTTCAGGGAGAAGGCTTACAGCTTTTCATCTCATCCCCTGCATCCATCGACCAGCTCTTGCGAATTCCCTGCATTGTTAAAATCTCTAGTTGGTCGATGCATGCAGAGGATGAGATGAAAAGCTGTAAGCCTTCTCCCTGAAATCTGGCTGCCTTGGATCAACGTCTAGCGTGAGCTAGGCGCCAAGGTATTGTCCAGTCTGGTGAGAATGGTAAAGCAATGCGTACCTTGTTCCAAGGTTCGAGTCACCTTCGGCCAGAGATCAGTGTTATATATATTATATAATATATACATACATACATATAATATATATATATATATATATATATATATATATATATATATATATATATATATATATATATATATATATATATATATATATATATATATATATAATATTACAAACAAGCGTCCACATTTTCTTTTGAACGTAAGCGTCCTGAATTTGAATATGTGAATTATTCAGGTGATGTATATTAAAACTGGCACGTCTTTGTGTTGTGTTTACGAGAGCAGTAACTTCTAAGATGGCTCTCTTCTCCTACCACGATAGTTCTCTCCATCCCCTAAGATGGCTCTGTTGCTCCTAAGATGGCCTTCTCCTACTAAGATTTCTCTTACTAAGGCTCTCTCCCGCGCACGCGCACACGCGCACGCACACACACACGCACACACGCACACACACGCGCGCGCACGCACACACACACGCACACACGCACACACACACACACACACTGGTGTCTCGCTCCCTGCTTCTTTCAATGCTTCCTTAAATTACTTTTACTCACTTGGATGGCTGGTTACTTGACGGATACATGAAGGGTGCTTCCGGGGGTTAATGACTCCGTGGCCCAGTCCCAGACTGGCACTGCATGCTGGCCGCATGCAATGCAACGTACGAACCACATCTGATATGGTTAAGGATTGATTTGAGAAACTTATCGAATTCCCAATGAAGACAGCCAAAGGTTTGTTGGTAATTTTCCTTATGCACGGAGGAAGGGAGTTGAAGAGTTGGGAACCTCTTAGTGTACTCATCGTTTTCCTGTTTTTCACTGGTTGTACTTCGCAACGTCTGCCAAGTCTCTTGCTTTCGGTGTGTAGATTTGTGTTAGTTTCTCTAGGACTTTCTAGGTATAAATAATTTTGTAAGTTTCTCGCCTACGTTTCAGGTAATATAGCTGAAAAGATTTCAGGCGTTCCCAGTAGTTCAGATGTCTAAGTGTATACAAGCAGAGAAAGCTCTCTTTAGGCTTTCTAGCCCAACAATTTCCAAATGACTTAAAGAGAACCATCAGTGGCTCAGCATCTCATGTCTTGAAAGTTCTAGTTATCCAGCCCATTATTTTCCGTATTGTAGCAATAGCAACATTGTTGTGATCCTTGAAAAACCAGGGGAGGAGGAGTTCTCCGGCCCATGAGGAGCAGGAGCTCTCCGGTCCCAGTGGAAGAGAAGCTTTCCGGCCCCAGGGGAGGAGGAGCTCTCCAGACTCAGGGAAGGAGGACCTCTCCGACCCCAGGGAAGGAGCTCTCAGGCCGCCCTCCCCCTAGTAAGGAACCCTCAACCTCCCCAACCCACCAGTTTGCCCTCTCTCTCTCTCTCTCTCTCTCTCTCTCTCTCTCTCTCTCTCTCTCTCTCTCTCTCTCTCTCTCTCTCTCTCTCTCTCTCTCTCTCTCTCTCCCCAGGGTGAAAACGTAGTCGTACCCTTCAATAAAGCCATCATACCACAAATAAACAAGAAATGCAAAATTAAGTTAAATGTTCTCAGAGTTGTTGCTGGCTACAACCCCAACTATGACGCTAATGTGAGAATAGTGAGCATGATGCACATAGCTTATATTAGACCCATAAATAGCAAAATAAGGCACAATACTGTGTCTGGAACGATACACAAATAACCCGCACATAAAAGAGAGAAGCTTACGACGACGTTTCGGTCCGACTTGTAAATGGTCCAAGTCGGACCGAAACGTCGTCGTAAGCTTCTCTCTTTTATGTGAGGGTTATTTGTGTATTAGACCCATAATTAGTTGTGCTGCGCCTATATTCATAATAGCTAAAGAAAATTCTATCTGGTTCTGGAAGCTTATGCAAAACGAAGCCTTAAAAGTACCATGGCTCTTAATATAAGGAAAGAGCTTAGTGTTCCTATTATCAGTGATAGCATTGAGACTAACACTGTACTTGGTATTACAATGTAAAGAAATGAGCCAAATACCGTCATTACGAATCGTATTAAATGTCTTGAAGTAAATACACACACATTTAAATGGGTTGTGAAAAATGCAAATTTTATTAAGTTTTATATAAACCAGCATGAACTGTATCACTGTAGAGAACAAGAGCATTTCGCCCCTTCATGGAAGATGTGTTCATTTAATATCATATATCTGCAAACCCCCACAAGAAGCTCATTACTAGTAATCACTTGCAAAGGCAACTGATCAAGAAGAAATTTCTCGCTTAACTATTAATAATAATATATCACAAATTATATACACTGACGGGTCTAATCATGTGTGTATTGGCAGGGTTGTGTCTGTTCTTGTCACCTCAAGAACAGAAGTGTCTGCCATCCTAATGGCGGTAATTAACTTATGACACCGAGTTTGACTCTATGATTATTACTAATTCTATGTCATCCCTGAAGGCTCTTGACTCACATAATTACTAGCAATATATTCTTTGGAGAAGCCAGATAGAGATACTCAAAAGTCAGAGAAAAATTAGTGTACATTTTTTATGGATTTCATCACATTGACTTACTCCTTCATAATATAGTTCAAAAGTTAGCCAAAAAATTGTACTCCGAAGGAAAATGCACCTTGAGGAATCTACCAGAAAGTTACTTTCGGGGATCAACGCCCCCGCGGCCGAGGCCATGACGAGGCCTCCCGGGGTTGAATGTAAGTTTGGTATATAATAGGAAAGCAGCTAGAAGCCTAATTAAATTTATCCCTATGATAATATGCACTTAGATAAGTATATTTATGGAGTAACTTGCAATATTAACAGACTGATGTTGTAGTGGCCAGGCTTACTCTTGGTTACTAGTACTGGCAGTTTGGCAGACGATAATGATGATCCAACTAAATGCAAAGTATGTGATTAACCTTATGGTCAGTTTCTTGAACACTGTTTCAGTGTCTACTTATGCAGGAATATAGAGATAGTATAACAACCTATGTGACATGTTAAAATATTAGTGGAAATAAAATACTAGACTTAAGGAAATATCCTACAGTTGCTCGTACCAGGTAAGACAATTGTTGATATATATCGAGATGTACTCCTGTTAACCGTGTTGGGGGCCTAGTTCCATCCGCAGAATAGATATGGGGGCACATAAACTAAACTAATCTTGTCTGTCTGTCTGTGTCTGTCTCTCTGCCTAGCAGCTTGCCACCCTCGTCTCCAGCACCAAGACCCGCATAACACTAACATGTGTGGATACCCAGAATGATATAAAGCAACTGCAGAAATCACCCAAAAGTTCACAAATTTACCAACTAATAGGACTCGTACTAGCAACTCCTACCCCGCTGCCACTGAAGTGATACTCCACAACATTCACCCATCACCCATCGCCTACTATCCACCCGAAGCCACAGCCAATGGACAAGGGTCAGAACAATAAAAGAAGATCCAGTAACCAGCTAAGGACTCCTAACATCAAAGGTGAGAGCAGTAATAACACGAGGAAAACTTGTGGTACTGCCAGCCAGGACACAACCCTCATCACCCACCGGCACCACCACAACACACGACAACAAACATGGCCGCCGCTACAGTCCAAGATAACTCCTTCCCAGTATATGATGTCAAGAAGATCACCGACCCAGAAATAGCTAAACTCCTTATGATTCAGAACCAAACGATCACCACACTAACTCAGGAAATGCAGGAACTAAAGGCTAGCAATGCAGATTACCTCAACAAGATCACTGCTCTAGAACATAAACTAGACACTCTAGAACAACAAAGCAACACCCACACCCGGTCCCTAGACACCATCAACACTCTAAAAGACCAAGTCACCCTACTTACTACCAACATTACAGAGGAAAGATCAAGAGTGGACCAACAACTTGCCAATGTCATAACCAACTTCCAAGACCATAATGCCCAACAGCAGCTATCTGACGCTGTTGTAGTTAACAGCAAACATCTCCCAGCCACAGTCACCCAAGAGACCTGCATGGAGACCACCCTACAGCTTATCAAGGACCACCTTCGCCTTAACATACGTAGTGATGACCTAAAGGATTGCAAACTGATGGGCTACCAAGCAGGTAAAAAAAACAGTGCTGTTAAAATTCCAAACTAGCCTACAAAGAAACAACCTACTAAAAACATCTATTTCTATGAAAACTGATGTTTACGTCAATGAGTGCCTTACCAAAACGAGACAAAACCTTCTTTATCGGCTAAGAAAATTGCGCTATGCCCAAAAAATCCACCAGTGCTTTGTGAGGGATGGAAAAATAGCAGTTAGGAAACAGCCCACTGGGAAGAGATACTTCATCTCTACAGAACATGACCTTAAAACATTCCTAAGTGAGGCTGGACTAACAGAATCAGAGTAAAGTGCAGATAATACCCATAGTCCACCGTTAGTGTTATATTGTCATAAATTTGTGCCCCCCCTAAAAATTCTAATACCCCAACTACTTTTAATTGTCATTGTTGTATTCAACGACCATTCTACCTCATAGTCTTAATTGTGTTTATATCTACAGAATCTAGCTCCTTTTTTACAACCTATCACATCACTGTTCCATCTTATTTTATTATAAACTAACCATAACTTGTCTTCAATAATTCTACCTCACTTTAAAAAATACTCAATTGCCCAATTTTATTCTAAATCCCTATTATTGCCCAATTTTACTTTAAACTATATTGATCAAAATTATTGTAAACTTCTTTTATTGACCATTTTTATTCCATACTTTTTTAAACTAGTATTTTCAACTACAACTTTTATATTATCCTGTCTACCATCTTACTAGCATATTATAACCAAGTCATTGCCATTTTTATTTTTATCATATTTTTTTTTATTATTTTGCTACCTTAATTTGTGTATTTTATCCAGTCAATTTAAATCTAATTATACTCTAATTCTTGTAAACAACTTATATAAGACCTTAGTGCAATTACAATTGAGAGTCTTGTTCCTTTATTATATTATTAGATTAATCACAGTTTTACTCTAGCTCATTCTAGCTCAATACATAGTCAATACCAAATTCACTATACTAGACCATAGTGTGAGAGACAATTACTAGTGAGAGACTGGTGCTATTTTTAATTTGTATTTTTATATTATTAGATTAAATTCAGTTGTACCATAGCTCATTCTAACTCAATACATAGTCAATACCAAATTCACTATATTAGACCATAGTGCAATTACTAGTGAGAGACTAGTGCTATTTTTAATTTGTATTTTTATATTATTAGAATAAACCTATTGTACTTTAGCTCATTCTAGCTCAAAACATAGACTCCACAAAAGTCATTATTAGACCTTAGTGCAATTACAAGTGAGAGTCTTGTTCTATTTTTAATTTGTATTTTTATATTACTAGTTTATACCTAGTTGTACTTTAGTTCATTCCAGCACAACACATAGACAACATCAACTTCATTATGTGTAGTAGTGACTATACCCTACATGACCAAAATACTCTAGCTATATACTTGTCCAAACTTCCTACCACTACAGATATCAGTACTAGAACTCAACACACAACTCAGGATATAAATAACCATAATTTAAACCTAGAAGATGATTGATCACGTTGACCCTGATCTAAACCTCCATAATCTGACACCCAATCAAAACCTATTGGAAAGTAACTGCCTTTATTACACAGCATCACAAGCCACCACTATCCTAAACAATGCTAAAAGTCTATCAGTACTTAACTACAACATCAGGTCCTTAAGCAAACACTATGATGACCTCCTAGCACTCCTTGAATCACTAAAGACACCCTTCTCCTGCATTATTCTTACTGAGACCTGGCTTAAACAGGACACAATAGATATCTACCCTCTACCAGGATACACAGCAATTCACAACTGCAGACCAAACCAAGTTGGGGGTGGTATTGCAATCTATTACTCTAACCAATTATCTTGTCTTAGCACCACTTGCTTTAGTGATGAATATGGGGAATACATTTTTGCTAATTTTACTGTAAAAAACCTTAAGACGCCTATAACAATCGGTGCCATTTACCGGATACCTCACACAAACATCCCAAATTTCAGTGAGAAATTAAAGTCACTAATAACAAACAGACAAATGAATAAGCACCACCTTCTCTTAGCTGGAGACTTCAACATCAACCTTGGCTTACTAGATGATCAGCCTGTAACTGATTTCATCAACAATATGAACAACACACTTCTCATACCAACAATAACTAAACCAACCAGGCTCACTGAGACAAGTACAACCATAATAGACCACATATGGACCAATATACTAGCCCCCCTTAAATCAGGGATAATCACAGATAGCACTACAGACCACTACCCTACCTTCCTCCTGACAAACATTAGTAAACCACCACTTGAATACAACAAAGTCTCATTTAGACTCCATGACGAGGCCTCAGTAAGGAAGTTCACAGCTGACCTAGAGACTGTTGATTGGCCTACAGAATTCTCCAAGGCCAATGGTATTGATGACTGGACAGACATTTTTCTTAACAAATTACTTAGACTATACAACAAACACTGTCCTATAAAAACAAAACAGATCACAAACAAACGGCTTGGTTGCCCATGGCTAACCAGCACCATTCTGAAATCCATTGACAAGAAACACCAATATGAAAAGCAATATAGACAGGGCTTAATACACAAAGATACTCTTAAACACTATTTATCAGCTCTCACCAAAGTAATAAAGAAAGCCAAACAACTATACTACTCCAGTAGATTCACAGACACTAGAGGAGATATAAAAAAGACCTGGAAAACACTCTCTCAGATTCTAGGGACCCACAAACTGAGAAAAACCAAGAATATTGTCCTAACTAAACCTAATGAAACACCACTACATCCCACTGACACAGCTAACAAGATAAACGACTTCTTCTCAAACATAGGATCTAATCTCGCCAGTAAAATCCCACATACCAATGCCCATGCCGGTGACTACCTAGATGGGAATTTCCCTAATTCCTTCTATCTTGCACCAACTGAGCCCACGGAAGTCATTGAGATTATAAAGTCACTTAAAAATAACTCTGGGAATCTGTCTCATGTCCCACCATTACTGTACAAGCGAGCAGCCCATGTCCTTTCGCATGCAATTTCATTACTTTTTAACAAGTCACTAGAGACTAGCACCTTCCCGAAACTACTCAAGATGGCAAGGGTTACACCAATACATAAAGGTGGTGACCCTACAGACTTAAACAACTATAGGCCAATATCTAACTTACCATTGCTATCCAAAATCTTTGAGAAACTCGTGCACAGGAGACTGTATTCATTTATAACGGCTCAAAACATACTCAACCCCTGCCAATTTGGATTCAGGAAAAATAAAAGCACTAATGATGCAATCATAAAAATGCTAGATCTGCTTTACACAGCGTTGGAAAATAAGGAATATCCACTAGGAATTTTTATTGACCTAAGAAAAGCTTTTGACACAGTAGACCACGACATCCTACTCCACAAACTTGATCATTACGGTATAAGAGGCCATGCACTTGCTTATTTCAAATCTTACATTACTAATAGGTATCAGTACGTCACCATTAAAGACACAGCATCAGCAACACGGCCACTTGATACTGGAGTTCCGCAGGGAAGTGTCCTTGGTCCCCTGCTCTTCCTCATATACATCAATGACCTTCCAAACGTATCCCAACACCTGAAACCCTTTCTCTTTGCTGATGACACGACTTATGTCATCTCTCACCCTAATCTTGCCACCCTCAACACCATTGTGAATGAGGAGCTGATTAAAATATCGACTTGGATGACAGCCAATAAACTTACGCTTAACACTGACAAAACCTACTATATTATGTTTGGTAGCAGAGCAGGAGATGCACAAATTAACATTAAGATTGACAACACTCTAATTACCAGAAATAATGGGGGAAAATTCCTAGGCTTATACCTTGACAACAACCTGAATTTCAGCACCCATATCCAGCATATAACCAAAAAAGTATCCAAAACGGTTGGGATCCTCTCCAAGATACGATACTACGTGCCGCAAAATGCCCTTCTCACACTATACCACTCATTTATCCATACCTCACCTATGCTATTTGTGCTTGGGGATCAACTGCAGCAACACACCTAAAGCCAATAATAACCCAACAAAAAGCTGCAGTAAGAATAATCACTAAATCCCATCCCTGGCAACACACCCCCCCACTCTTCATAGACCTAAACTTACTCCCAGTTCAGTACATCCACACTTACTACTGTGCAATCTACATCTACAGGGCCTTAAACTCTAATATCAACCTTGACCTAAAACGCTTTCTTGATAGTTGTGACAGAACTCACAGGCATAACACCAGACACAAACATCTCTACGACATTCCCCGTGTCCGACTAAACCTTTACAAAAATTCAATGTATGTCAAAGGCCCTAAAATCTGGAATACCCTACCTGAGAACTCTAGAACTGCAGACACATTCATCACCTTCAAAACTACCATTAGAAAACATCTTATCTCCCTGATACACCCCGTCAACTAACTACACGAATACCACCTGGTGGTTCACACTTACACTCACTCACTCATTTGACCATAAACAGAAATATTAATCTCAATCTTAAAATAATGAATCCTGTGAATCTCCAATACTGAAACTATGTACAGTGCCAAAACAAAAGCATTCACATTGCTAAACTTACAAACTAGTATTTAGTCACTTAGCCATAATACCAACTTACCTCATAATTTGTAATATTTTACAATTAAGAATAAAACTAAGTATGCCCGAAATGCCTAGCCATGCTAAGCGTTCTAGTGGTACACTCTGTAATCACAATTTTACTGCATGTAAACCACACAATAACCAAATTTCTGTAAACTCAGCATTGTAATCCTTATAGAGAATAAACTTTGAATTTGAAAAGAGAACCTCTCCTGGGCTCTCCACTGACACACGACAATTAACAAGGCACTCGCTTATGGTGCTCCATCTCCAGTGTATCCCTCACGGAAGTCCTCGTCTCTCCCTCCCATAAACTGTCCCTCCTTCCCCTCCATTACTCTCCCCCTTCCCCTCTACACACTTGGGAAGGAGTGTCGGGAGGACCCCGAAGGAGTCTCTTAGGGCTCCTACAGGAGGTTAACGCCCACTCCAAGGGGAGTACATGGAGACGAGGTTCCTCGCCAGAATAACAGTTCTAGTTCTGGTGGGGTTAAAATGGAATATTTGTTACTGTTGTTAATCTCATTGTTACTGGTATTATTACTATCGTTGCTAATGGTATTGTTACTATTATTGTTACTGGTATTGTTACTATCGTTGTTACTCGTATTATTATCGTTAATGTCGTTGTTACTGGTATCGTTTCCCGGTACGGCTGGAAAGCATTAGGACGTGTTTCCATAAAACACCTGCTGTCCATGTTCACCCATGAGTAAAATGAGTACCTGGTGTGGGTCGCATCCTGGGACAAAATAGACCTAGTTTGCCCGAAATGCTCTGCATGACAAGCGAGTTTCTATACAGTAGTATGTCTCTGAGGTCTGCTAGCACTGTATACATTGTACATGTACTTGTAGAAATAAAGATATTAATATTATTATTGGTATTGTAACTATCGTTGTTACTGATATTACTACTGTCGTTGCTCCTGCTGCTACTGTTACTATTGGTGTAAATGTTATTACCGTCGCTGTTACTAGTATTGTTACAGTCGTTGTTATTGCTGCTGCTGTTACTACCGTTACTGTTGTTGCTACTGTAAACATCATGCATGTAAACATCATGTTCACTAGTGTTGTTGTTGACGTCACTAATAATCCTCTTTCATCTCCTGCTCGAAGGTTTACAGTAAGAACATTTTCTTGTGGTGATGATGAAGTCTGTCAAATACAGAAAACGTAATCCAAGAGACAGCTAGTGCTCTACAACCACGAAGCTCGAGCAATGGGATCAAACTCGACTCGAACCAAGTGGCAAGCCAGTCGCAAAACCAGAAGATCAATTTATGTGATCCCACACAACACGAGACACTCTTAACTTAGTCCCAATCTTGTGACTTCAAATAGGTAATCGTAAATGGGCAAGCATGAATTGGTAATCACGAAGTACTGACCAGTAGTTAATCTCTCTCACGTTCAGGCGAGTAATTTACAAATCCCCAAGGCCGTTTTAGGGTTAATGAGAGCACTTCTCTGGATAAAGGAAAATGGTTGACAAACAACAGAAGAGATAGGTTAGGTTTGTAGTGACAAATATTGACTTGGCGGGAAGTAACCTCTGTCGTTCCCCAAGGTTCAGTCCTCAGTTCTGCAAGGTTCAGTCCTTCAATTCCAAGGTTCACTCCTCTCAGCTCCCCTAGGAACAGTCCACTCACCAGTAATGTTCCTCTGCAATGCTTAATCCCGCATGATGGTGCTCATATTTACCTGTGACCTGTTCCGAGGGTTCTACTCTGGCAGTCCTATCTGAGGCCAGGTTTACTAGAGAATGTATCAGACTGAATAAAGCGGCTTTACAAACTATATTACCGTCTACGCTGCATGACAAAGATACAACACACATGACATTGACCGAATTGTAGATTATTTGATGAACTGTGGAGGTCTCTGATTTGACTCTGTTGACTGTTGCTATCCATCTTTTTCCCCCTTCGTCAATTCTATGTTTCACTTCATCTTTCACAGACCCTTCTGGCGACAAGTTCACTCACAAACACCTGAACATTTACTTCCCCCATTCTCCCTACAATCCGATATCCAATCTTTTAATGCCAATTTTTATTCTCGTTACCTTGCTATTTTCACTTGCAATTTCCTTCTTTTACATGCCTTCCCAAATTCATCTACCAACCTTCGCAGCTTCCCTCCGTCTCCCAAAAGAATCGAGTTATCGGCGAAAAGCAACCGTGACAATTCTTGCTTTGCATTTGTTTCATTATCTTTTGATCCCACGCCTCACCTCAACACACTACGGTTTCCTTCATTTTTTTTTACAACGCCACCTATAAATACGCTAAATAACCATGGTTACATCATACATACCTGCCAAAGACCTACTTTCTCTAAAAAATAATCCCCGTTTTACCTATATATCCTATTTTCTCTCTCTTTACACACAATAATATATATATATATATATATATATATATATATATATATATATATATATATATATATATATATATATATATATATACATGCGCAATAAGATCAAAGTAAACAGGTGATTTTAGAATGTGCAAAACAACCACTGTGAAAGAATAATGAAATTCCAAGCGCTTTCGTGACTTTTCATATTATCAAGTAACTATGATAATGTGAGAAGTCACAGTGGAAGTTCACAGTGGTTATTTTGAAAATACACAGTATTCACTGTTGGATATAAAAAGTCTTCAACTTGCCTTCCTCTTTCTCTCACTCTTTCCTCAGCCAGGGACAGGAATGCTTCAAATTCTATGAGGTCGGGTTTTTTCCCTTGAATTTTCGTCTTTAATCCAACATAAATCTCACATTTCTGACGTGACCATAACACCACCAGCCGCCATTGTTTTCACTGCCAGGCACACGATACCACTATCTTTCATCTCAGGCCGCACACGAACACCATCCTCGACCCCCATCGCTATCAGTGACGCGCGCGCGCGCGCCCATCATTCCTCATCAATGACGTCATAAGACATGGCATAATTCAGTGCGCTAATTGGTCGATAAAGTGAGGGTTTCCTGGTGGTGATTGACTCACGTGCTGATGACGTAATTGATGATTGGCTTATAAAGCTAGAGTGAGATGGTGATTGACCAATAGGGATTTGTGGCTCACTAAATGGTTGGCCATGGTAATGGCCAACCATTTAGTGAGCCACAAATTATATATATATATATATATATATATATATATATATATATATATATATATATATATATATATATATATATATATACAAAGTAGAAGTGATGCAAGGAGGGAAGAGTTTATGGAGAAAAAGAGAGAGGTTAAGAGAGTGGTGAAGCAATGTAAAAAGAGAGCAAATGAGAGAGTGGGTGAGATGTTATCAGCAAATTTTGTTGAAAATAAGAAAAAGTTTTGGAGTGAGATTAACAAGTTAAGGAAGCCTAGATAACAAATGGATTTGTCAGTTAAAAATAGGAGAGAGTTATTAAATGGAGAGTTAGAGGTATTGGGAAGATGGAGGGAATATTTTGAGGAATTGTTAAATGTTGATGAAGATAGGGAAGCTGTGATTTCGTGTATAGGGCAAGGAGGAACAACATCTTGTAGGAGTGAGGAAGAGCCAGTTGTGAGTGTGGGGGAAGTTCGTGAGGCAGTAGGTAAAATGAAAGGGGGTAAGGCAGCCGGGATTGATGGGATAAAGATAGAAATGTTAAAAGCAGGTGGAGATATAGTTTTGGAGTGGTTGGTGCAATTATTTAATAAATGTATGGAAGAGGGTAAGGTACCTAGGGATTGGCAGAGAGCATGCATAGTTCCTTTGTATAAAGGCAAAGGGGATAAAAGAGAGTGCAAAAATTATAGGGGGATAAGTCTGTTGAGTATACCTGGCAAAGTGTATGGTAGAGTTATTATTGAAAGAATTAAGAGTAAGACGGAGAATAGGATAGCAGATGAACAAGGAGGCTTTAGGAAAGGTAGGGGGTGTGTGGACCAGGTGTTTACAGTGAAACATATAAGTGAACAGTATTTAGATAAGGCTAAAGAGGTCTTTGTGGCATTTATGGATTTGGAAAAGGCGTATGACAGGGTGGATAGGGGGGCAATGTGGCAGATGTTGCAGGTGTATGGTGTAGGAGGTAGGTTACTGAAAGCAGTGAAGAGTTTTTACGAGGATAGTGAGGCTCAAGTTAGAGTATGTAGGAAAGAGGGAAATTATTTCCCAGTAAAAGTAGGCCTTAGACAAGGATGTGTGATGTCACCGTGGTTGTTTAATATATTTATAGATGGGGTTGTAAGAGAAGTAAATGCGAGGGTCTTGGCAAGAGGCGTGGAGTTAAAAGATAAAGAATCACACATAAAGTGGGAGTTGTCACAGTTGCTCTTTGCTGATGACACTGTGCTCTTGGGAGATTCTGAAGAGAAGTTGCAGAGATTGGTGGATGAATTTGGTAGGGTGTGCAAAAGAAGAAAATTGAAAGTGAATACAGGAAAGAGTAAGGTTATGAGGATAAAAAGATTAGGTGATGAAAGATTGGATATCAGATTGGAGGGAGAGAGTATGGAGGAGGTGAATGTATTCAGATATTTGGGAGTGGACGTGTCAGCGGATGGGTCTATGAAAGATGAGGTGAATCATAGAATTGATGAGGGGAAAAGGGTGAGTGGTGCACTTAGGAGTCTGTGGAGACAAAGAACTTTGTCCTTGGAGGCAAAGAGGGGAATGTATGAGAGTATAGTTTTACCAACGCTCTTATATGGGTGTGAAGCATGGGTGATGAATGTTGCAGCGAGGAGAAGGCTGGAGGCAGTGGAGATGTCATGTCTGAGGGCAATGTGTGGTGTGAATATAATGCAGAGAATTCGTAGTTTGGAAGTTAGGAGGAGGTGCGGGATTACCAAAACTGTTGTCCAGAGGGCTGAGGAAGGGTTGTTGAGGTGGTTCGGACATGTGGAGAGAATGGAGCGAAACAGAATAACTTCAAGAGTGTATCAGTCTGTAGTGGAAGAAAGGCGGGGTAGGGGTCGGCCTAGGAAAGGTTGGAGGGAGGGGGTAAAGGAGGTTTTGTGTGCGAGGGGCTTGGACTTCCAGCAGGCATGCGTGAGCGTGTTTGATAGGAGTGAATGGAGACAAATGGTTTTTAATACTTGACGTGCTGCTGGAGTGTGAGCAAAGTAACATTTATGAAGGGGTTCAGGGAAACCGGCAGGCCGGACTTGAGTCCTGGAGATGGGAAGTACAGTGCCTGCACTCTGAAGGAGGGGTGTTAATGTTGCAGTTTAAAAACTGTAGTGTAAAGCACCCTTCTGGCAAGACAGTGATGGAGTGAATGATGGTGAAAGTTTTTCTTTTTCGGGCCACCCTGCCTTGGTGGGAATCGGCCAGTGTGATAATAAAAATAATATATATATATATATTTATATATATATATATATATATATATATTTATATATATATATATATATATATATATATATATATATGCAAAACAACCACTCTGAAAGAATAGAGAAATTCCAAGCGCTTTCGTGACTACTCACATTATCAAGGAACTATGTTCTTAGTTCCTTGATAATGTGAGTAGTCACGAAAGCGCTTGGAATTTCTCTATTCTTTCAGAGTGGTTGTTTTGCATATTCTGAAATCACCTGTTTACTGTGATCTTATTGCATATATATATATATATATATATATATATATATATATATATATATATATATATATATATATATATATATATATGTTATATATATATATATATATATATATATATATATATATATATATATATATATATATATATATATATATATATATATATATATTTAATCACATCGGCCGTCTCGCACTAAGGCAGGGTGGTCCGAAAGGGAAGAAAAACTTTCATCATTCACTCCATCACTGTCTTCCCAGAGGTATGCTTACACTACAGTTATAAAACTTCAACATTAACACCCCTCCTTCAGAGTGCAGACACTGTACTTTCCACCTCTAGGACTCAAGTCCGGTCTGCCGGTTTCCCTGAATCTCTTCATAAATGTTACCTTGCTCACACTCCAACAGCACGTCAAGTCCTGAAAGCCATTTGACTTCACTCGCTCCTATCTAACGCACTCACACATGCTTGCTGGAAGTCCAAGCCTCTCGTACACAAAGCCTCCTTTACACGCTCCCTCGAACTTTTCCTAGGCCGACCTCTACCCCGCCTTCCCTCCGCTACAGATTTACACACTCTCCAGGTCATTCTATTTCCTCTCTAAATATCCGAACCATCTCCTCAGTCCCTCCTCATCCCTCTCGATAATGCTTTTAGTAACTCCGCACCTCCTCCTAATACCCAAACTACGAATTCTCTGCATTATATTCACACAACACACTGCCCTCAGACACGACATCTCCACTGCCTCCAGCCTTTTCCTTTTGCAACATTCACCATCCATACTTCACACCTATATAAGAGTGTTGGTATAACTATACTCTCATACATTCCCCTTTTTACTTCCATGGATAACGTTCTTTCTCTCCAAAGAGTACAGGTCATGTCCCTGGAATGCATTCGAGAAAGATACATTATAATCTACACCTGGAAAATCCTAAAGGGTCCAGCCCGAAATCTGCAAAGAAATCACTCACTATGAGAGTAAGAGACTAGGTGCATGGGGCAACATACCCCAAGTGAAAAGCAGAGGCGCCATGAATACATTAAGAGAAAACCCCACACACAAAAAAAAAAAAATGTCTGGGAAGGAAGACTGTTCAACTCCCTCCCAGCGTATATAACAGACCCCTGACTGGCTTCCAGACGGAACTGAACAGATACCTAAAGTCAGTACCCAGTCAGCTGGTGTGTGATTCGTATATCTGACTGCGTGCGGCCAGTAGTAACAACCTGGTTAATCAGGCCTTGATCCAACGGGATGTCTGGTCAAGGACTCCAAATAAAGGGTTGATAACTGGGTGAAAAAACAACGTTCAGTGGCGATTATCTCCAGCTGGTTAGATGGAGACTGAAGAACTCAAAAGGGACTTTATATACATAATTTTAGAGGATCATCAAATAGAGAGAGAGAGGAAGACTTGAAAGACCTGGAAGTAATTATGTCAGCCGACCTTTTTTTCAAAGAACACAATAAGGTAAATGTCACGACAGCTATGAAAATGGCGGGGTGGATAATGAGAACTTTCAAAACGAGGGAAATAGCGCTACTGGGGACACTATTCAAGTTGCTTGTGCTCTCTCGTTTAGAATATTGCTCAGTTGACGGCCGGTTCAGGACAGGAGAGATATAGATAGAACAAATATATAGATCATTTATTGTCCACAAAGAGCCAATAAAGCATTGAAATTATTGGGAAAGCTTTAGAGTCCTAAATATGTACTTACTTGAGCGGTGGAGAGATACACGAGGACCTAGAATCTAGTCCCAGATTTGCACATTACCACAACAGCATACTGGAGAGATATAAGAACATAAGAACGAAGGAACACTGCAGCAGGCCTACTGGCCCATGCGAGGCAGGTCCAAGTCTCCTACCGGCTTAAGCCAATGCACCCAACCTAGTCAGGTCAGGTCACATTGACTTAAGGGAGGAACACGGCAACCGACCTGGTAGCACAAGCTATCAGGTCCAACTCACACCCACCCACATCCACACATGTATTTATCCAACCTATTTTTAAAGCTACACAACGTTCTGGCCTCTATAACTGTACTTGGGAGTTTGTTCCACTCATCCACAACTCTATTACTAAACCAGTACTTTCCAGGTGAAAAGTAAGTGTGACGTTGGTACTATAAGAGAACATCATATCAGCATCCGTTATCCCAGATTATTTTAACAGAAGATATCAGAAACACTGCTGGGTCAAGTGTAGAAGTGTTCAAAAGGAAACTGATAAATAAGACACATGTGCAACTCTTGGGTATCTTTATTAAGGAAACGTTTCGCCACACAGTGGCTTCATCAGTCCATACGCAGTAGAAACTTGAACAGGAGGAGAATGAGGTAATCAGTCCCTCAACCTTGAGTCGATGTGGTCAGTCCATCAATCTTGAATAGAATAGGGCATATGAGCGGAGAAGCAGCTTATAAACCGCAGGCAGGAGAGGTGCAGCAGTTGTAGGCGGTGTCACATTTGCCCAATGTGGAAGTAGGTCGTGCCCAAGGGTTAGGCAAGCGAAGAATTCCCAAGTATTAAGATCCCAAGAAGTTGCAGTGTCTGACAGGGTTGAAGATGAATGGTTCACAGAACCGACACATTGATAAATTAGACACATGTGCAACTCTTGGGTATCTTTATTAAGGGACTGATTACCTCAAACTCCTCCTCTCCTTACGCCTTTCTACTTTGTATCGGACTGATGAAGCCACTGTGTGGCGAAACGTTTCCTCAATAAAGATTCCCATATGTTGCATAAGTGTCTCAATCTTCAACTTGTCGGTTTTTCAAACCATTCATCACCTCCTGAAGTTCCTTAACATCTACGTTTGAATCAATTATCCTACCTATCTTTGTGTCATCGGCGAATTTGCTCATATCACTAGTAATTCCCTCATCAAGATCATTGATATATATTATAAACAACAACGGGCCTAAGACTGATCCCTGTGGTACGCCACTTGTTACAGATCCCCACTCGGATTGAACCCCATTTAAGCATACTCTCTGCTTCCCATTAGTGAGCCATGACTCGATCCATGACAGCACTTTTCCCCCAATACCATGAGCTGCCACTTTTTAACAGTCTCTGGTGCGATACTCTATCAAAAGCCTTACTAAAATCTAAATAAAGAATATCGTATTCTTTATCATGATCAACGGCCTCAAAAGCTTTACTGAAGAAGGTTAATAAATTAGGCAGGAACGGCCCCTCGTGAATCCATGCTGAGTCATTAATCAAGCTGTGCTTATCCAGATGGCTTCTTATATTATCAGCTATAATTGACTAGTAATTTGCCTACAATTGAGGTCAGGCTTATTGGGCGGTAATTTGACGGTAACGACTTGTCCCCTGCTTTAAAAATAGGAATTACATTAGCCATCTTCCACATATCAGACACTACACCTGTTTGAAGAGATAAATTAAAATTATTAGTTAATGGTTCACAGAGTTCCATTTTGCATTCCTTAAGAACCCTTGAAAAAAGTTCATCAGGGCCCGGGGATTTATTTTGCTTTAACCAGTCTATTTGTTTGATAACCAATTCGGTAGTGACTGTGATATTGCATAATTTATCATCAGGCCCACTAAAAAAATTAATTACTGGGATATTGTTAGTGTCTTCCTGAGTGAAAACCGAGAGAAAATAATTATTAAGAATAGAGCACATTTCATTCTCCTTGTCAGTGAGATGCCCAGAGTTATTTTTAAGGGGACCTATTATATCTCTAACTTTTGTTCTATAAACCTGGAAAAAACTTTTTGGGTTAGTTTTCGAATCCCTAGCAACTTTAATTTCATAGTCCCGTTTAGCTTTTCTTAACCCCTTTTTAACGTCCCTCTTAATGTCAATATACTGATTCATAAGATGACCCTCACCTCTTTTGATGTGCGTATGAATTTCTTTTTTTCTGTCCTAAAAGATATCTGAGCCTATTATTCATCCATCTGGGGACATTTCTATTCGATCTAATTTCTTTATATGGGATAAATGTCCTTTGGGCAGCATGTATTGTGTTAAGAAAGCTGTCATACTGATAGCTGTCTTCGTTACCCCAGTCCACAGATGATAAGTGTTCTCTAAGCCCATTGTAATCTGCTAAGCGAAAATCTGGGACCAGTACTGAATTATCCCTACTGTCATACTTCCATTCAATGCTAAAGGTAATTGATTTGTGATCGCTTGTGCCGAGTTCCTCTGTAATTTCTAAATTATTAACAAGAGTTTCCTTGTTTGCCAAAACCAAGTCAAGAAGGTTATTTCCCCTTTAAGGCTGTATCACAAACTGCTTCAAAAAACAATCCTGAACTACTTCTAAGAAGTCGTTTAATTCTAAATTCCCAGTCAAGAAATTCCAATCAATATGACTAAAGTTAAAGTCTCCTAGAATTACTACATTATCGTGCCTTGTGGCCTTAACAATTTCCTCCCATAGTAGTCTCCCTTGGTCCCTATCTAAGTTTGGGGGACGGTATATCACACCTAAAATCAATTTTTCATGTCCCTCTGAAAATTCTATCCAAACAGACTGTGTGTGTGTTACTTCAGACTTAATACCCGTTTTTATGCAACAGTTCAAGCGATCTCGGACATACAGTGCCACCCCACCCCCCTTCCCGATACTTCTGTCTACTTGGAACAATTTAAATCCCTGTATGTGACATTCACCAGGCATGTCCCGATTTTTCGTATTGAACCACGTGTATTAAAGCATACTAGAAAATACTGAAGGAAATGGGAACATATTTGATGTCACTGAGAGCATATTTGAGCATACTGAGCCTCCCTCCCTCCCTTTCCCTCTCTCTCATTTTTGCTTTCCCCTCTCCCCATTTCCCTTCTTTCTTCCCTCCTCGCCCCTTTACTCATAATACAGAAACGCGTGGTACTGAACGTTTTTGTGTAAATATCCGCAATCGATTTAGTTTCCTTTTTAATGTATCTGCAGTAAATGGCTTGTGCCTTCCCCCATACGTAATTCGATAATTACAGCGGCACCTACACCGCCTCACGCTATGTACCCGCCCTTCACGGCTCCTAATTACTACCCTGGTCATGTAATGCATCAGTTATTGTAGTTTCCCCATGGTAGTTCTAATAACTTGGTAATGTAGAGAACAGGGAGAGAAGTTAAGGATTACAAGGGAAGAAGTGGAATAAAGAAAAAGAAACAAGAGGAGGATGAGGAATAATAGAAAAAAATAAAAGGATGGAGAATAATAGAACAAATAAGGATGAAATGGGGGGAATAAGAGAAAGGAGAAGAATTGGTACCTGTTATTTTCTTCCCTCCCCTTTTCCTTCCCCTTTACAGCTCCTAATCCTTAATCATCAAGAAGTCATGCACTGTTCAACCCAAAAATAGGAAAGGTCAAGATGTGTAATTTCCACAACAATAACGCTGAAGGTTACTCGAGTGACAATATGGCTGCGAAAAAGCATTAAGTATGTTGAACATTCAGTGTTACAGCCAAAGACGAGAAAGTTTTTCCAATTTTCTTCCGTTTTACGATAAATCATTGCGCCTAGAAAAAAAAAGTAAAGATTTTTCTGAAATTAAGCAAGTCAATCAGAACGATTTACAATTAACTGAACAAATCTTTGGGAATCTAAATATAAATATCATTGGTATCATAGAAGAAAAATATTCACCTTGGCATCCTAAGAAGACTCTAATATTGTATTTTGAGAGGATTAAGTCGTACTGGATATAAACTGTATAAAGATCATAAGTTTGGAAGTGCGTGAGAGGACTGTCAGCGACACAGACGAGCATCAGCAAGTCACTTCAGACACTAGGCATCCTGCCATCCAATGACATGCGGAGAAAATGTCTTTGACAGACCGAGATTTAAGACCCTGATATTCATCTCTCTTGTTGCCTAATACTCCTTAATAGACTTTTTTTTTTCCTTTCCTTGATTTATCAGGTGGTGGTCAGCCAGTCGTCTTGGAATCCAATAACACGAGGAGGATCCAAGACTCTTCCAGTAGCGCGTCGACAGATCTCTTTTGTTTCGTTGTTTTAGGTTTACGGCATCTCTAATATCCATCTTCCCTGACAGTCGCGTTACACTTGTTTCGGGCAGTTTTATTACCGTCATTTTCTCAGTGAGAAACCTTGATGTAGTTGTCCAGTCATAGTATTTTAATTAATTTGTTCGAGGGTTTTATCCGACCTAGTAAGTCAAGGTTTAGTTGTGTTGCATTCTTATTATAATTGCTTGTTGATCCAATTATTCTTCTTATATACAAATCTGATAAGCGGGAGGTAGTGTCTTATCACACAGTTATTAAGAAACCGAAGAAAATAAAGATTGTATTGAATCTATATGTTCGAAAAATTTACTTATCACTTTACGTATCCACGAAACAAATTACAAGCAGCAGTCTTGTCTGAGTGCAAAGCGTTTAACAGGCTCTGCAGATCTGCAGTTTCACCTGTCTTGAAAGTGGCTGTTAGTGTACAGCAGTATTCCGGCCTAAAGAGAACAAGCGACTTAAAAAGGATATCATTGGCATTGTATCCCTTGATATGAAAGTTCTCAATATCCATCCTATCATTTTTCCTCGCATATGTGATAATGATGATGATGTGATCCTTGAAGGTGAAATTCTCTGGCATTAACACTTTCAAGCCTTTCACACTAGTTTTTCGCTTTATTATGTTGTAGAGTTTGTAGTTTGTTACTTACATCTTCTTGCAATTTTTCAGCGTCTTCTATCGAGGTGGCTCTCATGCTTATTTTAGTGTCATCTGCAAATGATAACAAAACTGTGACGAGTGTTGTTATCTATGTCTGCTATGAGCATGAGAAACAGCAGAGGTGCCATGACAGTGCCCTGGGGTACTGAGCTTTTTACTTCGCTGATGCTTGATTTTGATCTACTTACTATTCTGTGTATTCTATTTGTCAGAAAGCTGTAAAATCCATACACCTCCTTCCCAGATATGCCTATGGCTCTCATTTTGCATGCAATCACCCCATGATCGCATTTCTCAAACATCTTTGCAAAATCCGTGTACATTACATTTGCGTTTTTATCTTCCAACGCCTCCGTAATTCTGTTACACTGCTTTAGCAGTTGTGACAAGCAAGATCTTTGTAAACCATGTTGGTTTGGGTTATGCAGATTGTGCTGTTCCATAAAGTTCGTAATTTGGCATCACATCAATCTTTCGAAGACTTTCATGTGGGTTGTTGGGGGTACTGGTCTCTAATTATTGGCTGGCGCTCTACTACTCATCTATGTAAAGGAGCTATGTCTGCCCTCTTTAAAAACTACTGACATAGCACCACTCCACGAAGATGGCAGTAAAGAAATCACGGACAACTATGGACTGGTAGAGCTGAATTCTGTATATTACATCTGCATTATTTTGGGGCTATTGAACCAAGATCACACGTGTCGAAGGTTTCCTCTGTCCATTCTAAGTATTTATGCATTGTTAACTGGACAGGAGTCAGTCAAGAATAGTACTGTCAAAAAATACTCTAATGATTCAATATCAGCGTTTACTAGTATGCTTAAATATTATCCAGCATTTTCCAATATGCTCTAGTATGTCCCAGTATGTTGTAGCATGTCATAATATTCCTCAGTATGCCGGCCCAGCAGCTGGCTCCTACCACTCCCTCTCACAGTATCTCAATACGCACTTAATTGATTTAAAAATTGCAAACCCGGCCTGGGCAGATCTCCAAAATATCCCGGGGAGGGGTGAAGGAGAGGGAAGGAAGGTGGGGGTGAAGGAGAGGGAAGGAAGGTGGGGGTGAAGGAGACGGAAGGAAGGTGGGGGTGAAGGAGAGGGAAGGAAGGTGGGGGTGAAGGAGAGGGAAGGAAGGTGAGGGTGAAGGAGAAGGAAGGTGGGGGTGAAGGAGAAGGAAGGAAAGTGGGGGTGAAGGAGAAGGAAGGAAGGTGGGGGTGAAGGAGAAGGAAGGTGGGGGTGAAGGAGAAGGAAGGAAGGTGGGGGTGAAGGAGAAGGAAGGAAGGAAGGTGGGGGTGAAGGAGAAGGAAGGAAGGAAGGTGGGGGTGAAGGAGAAGGAAGGAAGGTGGGGGTGTAGGAGAAGGAAGGAAGGAAGGTGGGGGTGAAGGAGAAGGAAGGAAGGAAGGTGGGGGTGAAGGAGAAGGAAGGAAGGAAGGTGGGGGTGAAGGAGAAGGAAGGAAGGAAGGTGGGGGTGAAGCAGAAGGAAGGAAGGAAGGTGGGGGTGAAGGAGAAGGAAGGAAGGAAGGAAGGTGGGGGTGAAGGAGAAGGAAGGAAGGTGGGGGTGAAGGAGAAGGAAGGAAGGAAGGAAGGTGGGGGTGAAGGAGAAGGAAGGAAGGTGGGGGTGAAGGAGAAGGAAGGAAGGTGGGGGTGAAGGAGAGGGAAGGAAGGTGGGGTGAAGGAGAGGGAAGGAAGGTGGGGGTGAAGGAGAGGGAAGGAAGGTGGGGGTGAAGGAGAGGGAAGGAAGGTGGGGGTGAAGGAGAGGGAAAGAACGTGGGGGTGAAGGAGAGGGAAAGAACGTGGGGGTGAAGGAGAGGGAAAGAACGTGGGGGTGAAGGAGAGGGAAGGAAGGTGGGGTGAAGGAGAGATAAGGAAGGTGAGGTGAAGGAGAGATAAGGAAGGTGAGGTGAAGGAGAGGGAAGGAAGGTGGGGTGAAGGAGAAGGGAGGTGGGGTGAAGGAGAAGGAAGGTGGGGTGAAGGAGAAGGAAGGTGGGGTGAAGGAGAAGGAAGGAAGGTGGGGGTGAAGGAGAGGGAAGGAAGGTGGGGTGAAGGAGAGGGAAGGAAGATGGGGTGAAGGAGAGGGAAGGAAGGTGGGGTGAAGGAGAAGGAAGGAAGGTGGGGTGAAGGAGAAGGAAGGTGGGGTGAAGGAGAAGGAAGGTGGGGTGAAGGAGAAGGAAGGAAGGTGGGGTGAAGGAGAGGGAAGGAAGGTGGGGTGAAGGAGAGGGAAGGAAGGTGGGGTGAAGGAGAGGGACGGAAGGTGGGGGTGAAGGAGATGTAAGGAAGGTGGGGGTGAAGGAGAGGGAAGGATGATGGGGTGAAGGAGATGTAAGGAAGGTGGGGGTGAAGGAGAGGGAAGGAAGATGAGGTGAAGGAGAAGGAAGGAAGGTGGAGTGAAGGAGAGGGAAGGAAGGTGGAGTGAAGGAAGGTGGGGTGAAGGAGAGGGAAGGAAATTGAGATGAAGGAGAGGGAAGGAAATTGAGATGAAGGAGAGAGAAGGAACGTGGGGTGAAGGAGATGGAAGGAAGGTGGGGCGAATGAGAGGGAAGGAAGGTGGGGTGAAGGAGAGGGAAGGAAGGTGGGGTGAAGGAGAGGGAAGGAAGGTGGGGTGAAGGAAAGGGAAGGAAGGTAAGGAAGGTGGGGTGAAGGAGAGGGAAGGAAGTTGGGATGAAGGAGAGGGAAGAAGGTGGGGGTGAAGAAGAGGGAAGAAGGTGGGGATGAAGGAGAGGGAAGAAGGTGGGGTGAAGGAGAGGGAAGGAAGGTGGGGGTGAAGGAGAGGGAAGGAAGGTGGGGTGAAGGAGAGGGAAGGAAGGTGGGGGTGAAGGAGAAGGAAGGAAGGTGGGGGTGAAGGAGAGGGAAGGAAGGTGAGGTGAAGGAGAGGGAAGGAAGGTGGGGTGAAGGAGAGGGAAGGAAGGTGGGGTGAAGGAGAGGGAAGAAGGTGGGGTGAAGGAGAGGGAAGAAGGTGGGGTGAAGGAGAGGGAAGAAGGTGGGGTGAAGGAGAGGGAAGGAAGGTGGGGTGAAGGAGAGGGAAGAAGGTGGGGTGAAGGAGAGGGAAGAAGGTGGGGTGAAGGAGAGGGAAGAAGGTGGGGTGAAGGAGAGGGAAGAAGGTGGGGTGAAGGAGAGGGAAGGAAGGTGGGGTGAAGGAGAGGGAAGAAGGTGGGGTGAAGGAGGGAAGAAGGTGGGGATGAAGGAGAGGGAAGGAAGGTGGGGGTGAAGGAGAGGGAAGGAAGGTGAGGTGAAGGAGAGGGAAGGAAGGTGAGGTGAAGGAGAGGGAAGGAAGGTGGGTGAAGGAGAGGGAAGGAAGGTGGGGTGAAGGAGAGGGAAGAAGGTGGGTGTGAAGGAGGAAGGGAAGAAGGTGGGGTGAAGGAGAGGGAAGGAAGGTGGGGGTGAAGGAGAGGGATGGAAGGTGGGGGTGAAGGAGAGGGAAGGAAGGTGGGGTGAAGGAGAGGGAAGAAGGTGGGGTGAAGGAGAGGGAAGGAAGGTGGGGTGAAGGAGAGGGAAGGAAGGTGGGGGTGAAGGAGAGGGAAGGAAGGTGGGGGTGAAGGAGAGGGAAGAAGGTGGGGTGAAGGAGAGGGAAGGAAGGTGGGGGTGAAGGAGAGGGAAGGAAGGTGGGGGTGAAGGAGAGGGAAGGAAGGTGGGGTGAAGGAGAGGAAGAAGGTGGGGTGAAGGAGCGGGATGGAAGGTGGGGGTGAAGGAGAGGGAAGGAAGGTGGGGTGAAGGAGAGGGAAGGAAGGTGGGGGGTGAAGGAGAGGGAAGAAGGTGGGGTGAAGGAGAGGGAAGGAAGGTGG
>NC_091310.1:22788754-22796254 GCF_038502225.1 Cherax quadricarinatus | reverse complement strand
ACAGGAATTCAACCTTCTCAGTAAGGTGGTTGATAGACTTAATTGGATGGTTTCTCAGTGTGGAGTCAGGCCAGGTGCACCACAGCTTGAGACCTGAAGATTACCTGTAGTTGATTCATAAGAACATAAGAACATAAGAAAGGAGGAACACTGCAGGAGGTCTGTTGGCCCATACTAGGCAGGTCCTTTACAATTCATCCCACTAACAAAACATTTGCTCAACCCAATTTTCAATGCCACCCAAGAAATAAGCTCTGATGTGAAAGTCCCACTCAAATCCAACCCCTCCCACTCATGTACTTATCCAACCTAAATTTGAAACTACCCAAAGTCCCAGCCTCAATAACCCAACTAGGTAGACTGTTCCACTCATCAACTACCCTATTTCCAAACCAATACTTTCCTATGTCCTTTCTAAATCTAAACTTATCTAATTTAAATCCATTACTGCGGGTTCTCTCTTGGAGAGACATCCTCAAGACCTTATTAATATCCCCTTTATTAATACCTATCTTCCACTTATACACTTCGATCAGGTCTCCCCTCATTCTTCGTCTAACAAGTGAATGTAACTTAAGAGTCTTCAATCTTTCTTCATAAGGAAGATTTCTAATGCTATGTATTAATTTAGTCATCCTACGCTGAATGTTTTCTAACGAATTTATGTCCATTCTGTAATATGGAGACCAGAACTGAGCTGCATAATCTAGGTGAGGCCTTACTAATGACATATAAAGCTGCAGTATAACCTCTGAACTTCTGTTGCTTACATTTCTTGACATAAATCCCAGTAATCTATTTGCCTTATTACGTACGCTTAGGCATTGCTGTCTTGGTTTAAGGTTGCTGCTCACCATAACCCCCAAGTCCTTTTTGCAATCTGTATGGCTAAGTTCTACATCATTTAACTTATAAGTACTAGGGTTATGGGCACTCCCAAGCTTCAGAACCTTGCATTTATCTACATTGAACTGCATCTGCCACTTTTCTGACCAAGAATAGAGTTTGTTTAAATCCTCCTGAAGTTCAGTAACATCTATGTTTGAATCAATTATCCTACCTATCTTTGTGTCATCGGCGAATTTGCTCATATCACTAGTAATTCCCTCATCAAGATCATTGATATATATTATAAACAACAACGGGCCCAAGACTGATCCCTGTGGAACGCCACTTGTTACAGATCCCCACTCGCATTTAACCCCATTTATGGACACACTCTGCTTCCTGTCAGTGAGCCATGACTCGATCCACGAAAGCACTTTTCCCCCAATGCCATGAGCTGCCACTTTCTTTAACAGTCTATGGTGCGGAACTCTATCAAAAGCCTTACTAAAATCTAAGTAAATAATATCAAATTCTTTATCGTGGTCAACAGCCTCAAAAGCTTTACTGAAGAAAGTTAATAAATTAGTTAGACAAGACCGGCCTCTTGTGAATCCATGCTGAGTATCATTAATCACGCTATGCTTATCGAGATGGCTTCTTATAATCTCAGGTATAATTGACTCTAGTAATTTGCCTATAATTGAGGTCAGGCTTATTGGGCGGTAATTTGACGGTAACGACTTGTCCCCTGTTTTAAAAATAGGAATTACATTAGCCATCTTCCACATATCAGACACTACACCTGTTTGAAGAGATAAATTAAAAATATTAGTTAATGGTTCACAGAGTTCCATTCTGCATTCCTTAAGAACCCTTGAAAAAACCTCATCAGGACCCGGCGACTTATTTTGCTTCAGTCTGTCTATCTGCTTCACAACCATTTCACTAGTGACATAATTTATCTTCTTCTAGCCCACTATAAAAATTAATTACTGGAATATTGTTAGTGTCTTCCTGTGTAAAAACCGAGAGAAGATAATTATTAAAAATCGAGCACATTTCATTCTCTTTGTCAGTAAGGTGCCCATAGTTATTTTTAAGGTGACCTATCTTATCTCTAACTTTTGTTCTATAGACCTGGAAAAAACTTTTTGGGTTAGTTTTAGAATCCCTAGCAACTTTAATTTCATAGTCCCTTTTAGCTTTTCTTATCCCCTTTTTAATGTCCCTCTTAATGTCAATATACTGATTCATAAGATGACCCTCACCTCTTTTGATACGCCTATAAATTCCTTTATGCCCTAGTAGATATTTGAGCCTATTATTCATCCATTTTGGGTCATTTCTATTTGATCTAATTTCTTTATATGGGATAAACGTTCTTTGAGCAGCATGTATAGTGTTCAGAAAACTGTCATATTGATAGCTCACTTCATTACCCCAGTCAACAGATGATAAGTGTTCTCTAAGCCCATCGTAATCTGCTAAGCGAAAATCTGGGACTGTTACTGAGTTATCGCTACTATCGTACTTCCATTCAATGCTAAATGTAATTGATTTGTGGTCGCTAGCACCCAGTTCCTCTGAAATTTCTAAATTATTAACAAGGGATTCATTGTTTGCCATAACTAAGTCAAGCAGGTTATTTCCCCTTGTAGGTTCTGTCACAAACTGCTTCAAAAACAATCCTGAACTACTTCTAAGAAGTCGTATGATTCTAAATTCCCAGTCAAGAAATTCCAATCAATATGACTAAAGTTAAAGTCTCCTAGAATTACTACATTATCGTGCCTTGTGGCCTTAACAATTTCCTCCCATAGTAGTCTCCCTTGGTCCCTAAGTTTGGGGGACGGTATATCACTCCTAAAATCAGTTTTACATGCCCCTCTGAAAATTCTATCCAAACAGACTCTGTATGTGTTACTTCAGACTTAATACCCGTTTTTATGCAACAGTTCAAGCGATCTCGGACATACAATGCCACCCCACCCCCTTCCCGATACTTCTATCTACTTGGAACAATTTAAAACCCTGAATATGACATTCCGCAGGCATGTCCTGACTTTTTAAATTAAACCACGTCTCAGTTAAGGCAAATACATCAATGTTACCTCCACTAGCAACTAATCTCAACTCGTCCATCTTATTCCTAGCACTACGGCAATTAGCATAACAAACGTTGAAAGACTCTCCTTTCTCTTTACCCTTCCTGCTCATTTCTGTTTTTCTACTAAACCTATTACTGTCCTTATCACCCAAAGTCCCTGGCTTTTCAATATCTACCTCGTTCTGCTTATTACTAGTTCCCCTAGAACTCGTAATATTACTACACTGGGACTTCACTGTTTTCCTGCCAAAACCCATACCACTAACTATTCCTAGTTTAAAGTCCTAACTGCTCCCTCCAGTGCTACCACCCCAGACCTAGATAAGTGAACCCCATCCCTGGCATACATGTCATTTTTGCCATAGAAGAGGTCCCAGTTGTCAATGAATGTTACCGCATTTTCCTTACAGTATTTGTCCAGCCAGCAATTGACACCAATTGCCCTGGACAATCATTCATTTCTAACTCCTCTCCTTGGCAAAATACCACATATGACAGGGTTCCCACCCTTACTCCTAATTATTTCTATTGCTGACCTATACCTGCTAATCAGGTCTTCACTCCTACGTCTGCCAACATCGTTGCCTCCAGCACTGAGACAGATAATAGGATTGCTCCCATTACCTCTCATGTCATCCAGACGGCTAACAATATCCTCCATCCCAGCCCTAGGAAAGCAAACTCTCTGTCTCCTACACCTGTCCTTCAAGCAGAACGCCCTATCCATATACCTAACTTGGTTATCCCCAACAACAACAATATTCTTACCTTCTTTGGTGTCGTTCGTCGTGATGTTCCCAGTAGTCCACTCACATTCGTCGGGTAGCACTGAGAATGTATTAGATGTTTCCACAACAGTTTCCACGGCAGTCTCTTTCTTCTTCATCGTTTCTACCTTTCCATTCGTCTTCTTGATCGTCAACTTCGTTCCCTGCTGTCCAACCACTGACCAGTTTCCTTTCTTGACCTGAGGACTCAAAACAGGAGGACTACGAATCTTCTTGTTTTCCTCGGTCAGTCGCCGAATCTCCAACTTCGCCATCCTCAATTCTTCCTTAAGCTGTTGGTAAAGTTGCTCGATGGAGGGCATCTTGCTTCAATTCATAGAGAGTGCGCAAACAGGTCTTCACAGAGCTAAGTACACGTCAACACTGCGCAAAAGCCAACTCAATCAGGAGCTACTGCGCAGCACGTCCGCACGGCCCAATAGCGATGTGAGCACGGCCCAATAGCGATGTGAGCACGGCCCAATAGTGATGGGATGTCACCGTTCCCACGGCCCGGTCCCAGACCAGATCTCCTTGTTGAAGGCCTGATTAATAACGCTGTTGGTGCTAGCAGCACGTGGCCCAAGGTAGGCAACACAGCCCGGGTGATTAGGAACTTATGAAGTTCCCTGTGTGTGAAGGTAGAGTTTTGAAAAAAAGTTCCTTATATGTGAAGGTAGTGTGTTGAAGAAAAGTCACTTACTAAGTTATCTTCAAGTGTTCTCACTGCACCACAACTTTCCACTGGGGTTATTCTAAATAGATTTGCTGAGAATTTATTCAGTGTTTGGTGACTTTAATTTCAGACTAAGAGGTTGGTGATAACAGGTTCCTTCTCACCTTTCACAGAAACATCCTCTGTCGCCTAGAAATTTCCTTAACACATTAACTCCCACAATAACTAAAACCCTTAACACATTTCCAAATCTTAAAGGGACTACCATGGATCGCATCACTCCGACCTCATTAAAATTCCTCTTTCACTTTATTTATTGGTTTGAGTTTCTTATATATTCCTTTTAAGTTATAAATTCATCAAATTTTCGAAAGCTGGGCAACTGAAATTTCACCTCGTTGAATCTAACATTGACTTCTGTGGCCCACCGGAATATCTGATTTTTTTATCGTTTGGTGATTTGTTATATCCTTCATAGACGCTACTCTCACAGGTAAGGACACCCCACCACACACACACACACACACACACACACACACACACACACACACACACACACACACACACACACACAAACTACTGGTCTTACCATAATTAACCTGCTCCCTGTTCTGTGATACATCATAACTTACCTGGAAAGACAAAACTGGTATTAGTAATAATACTAAAATGATTTTTTAATATTCGTAAATATTACAAATAAAATGTGTGGGAAGGGGAGAGAGAGAGAGAGAGAGAGAGAGAGAGAGAGAGAGAGAGAGAGAGAGAGAGAGAGAGAGAGAGAGAGAGAGAGAGAGAGAGAGAGAGAGAGAGAGAGAGAGAGAGAGAGAGAGAGAGAGAGAGAGACAGGCAGAAAGCAGCAACTTCACTCTGGTTGTACCCTTCTCCAGAACATCACTCCATCTGAGATCATATATACCCAGGATGACTCGAGTATGGAACACATTCGTACAGCATAATGATGTCAACGAGATAAAGTCAAGTAAAAGGACACAAGTGCAACTAATGTGACATTTATTGTAGCAACGTTTCGCTCTCCAGGAGCTTTATCATGGCTTGATAAAGCTCCTGGAGAGCGAAACGTTGCTACAATAAATGTCACATTAGTTGCACTTGTGTCCTTTTACTTTACATATTGTCGGTAATTCTACCAACTTTATTACGAGATAAAGTCAGTTGATCAAATGAAAATGCTGGCCCATAGATGGCTCCAACTTCATCCTGTTCCCTACTTCACGACTGTCATATAATTTCCCCAACAATCAGATAATTTCCCCACCACCTAGCACAACAACCATAAAAAAAATCTCACCAACAAATAAGCCTAAAATGTTACCTCCCCACAACCTTGTTCTCCAAAATAAGCTCCCCCCTCCCCCAACACACCGTGCACCAACACAATATTATCTCCCCACGTCGACTTCTCAGTTAATAATCGCCCCGGCACTCCCCAGCGACCCGAAAATATCACCCAGAGTTGGCCAAAGTCCAACTAATTCCGGGTTAGTGAATAGCGTCACTGGAAACTTCTAGTGGGAATGTAGGGGAGAACGGAAGAGAAAGGAGAAGAGAGAAAAAGAAGATAGAAGGGAAAGAGCAAGGAAGAGGAAGAGATGGGATAAGAGGGGGGGAGGGAGGGAGGGAGAGAGGGGGAGAGAGAGAGAGAGAGAGAGAGAGAGAGAGAGAGAGAGAGAGAGAGAGAGAGAGAGAGAGAGAGAGAGAGAGAGAGAGAGAGAGAGAGAGACATTCGTACAGCATAATGATGTCAACAAGATAAAGTCTGCTGATCAAATGAAAATGCTGGCCCACAGATGGCTCCAACTTCATTCTGTTCCCTACTTATATGTCTCATAACAATAAAAATGCTTTCAAAAGAGTTGATGTAGGTAACAGCTCTTAGCTTGCCAATAAAGTTAGGAATCTTAACCTTGTCAAACCCTGTAGACGAAATGTATGGAAAGGGAAGAGAAAAGAAAATCAGAGGAAGAGTCAGAAGAAAAGACGAAGGGGAGAAGGAAGAGGAAATATGGAGGCGGAGGTGGAAATAACATGGGGGAAAGGGAGGGAGAAAGGGAGCTGGAGTGGAAGAGAGTAATGATAGAGGAGCGGGATGGAAGGGGGGAAGGGAAGGAGGAGGGTTGAATACACACAAAAAAATATTAAGTACACCCTTGCAACGCAGACATACCTGTGACGGGTTTCGAGAGTTGACTGTCTGGAAATAAAGCCGGTGGCGGGTTCTCCACAGCCACATATATTAAAGCCAATAGAAAAAAACAACACAGTAACATACCATTATTTGTTTTTCTAAACATTTAAGGTCTTATACCAAGTGACAACAACAACAACGTTCATCAATGGTCACCTCACTGCGACGAACGCAATGCTTATTGTCTTTACGGAAACCCACGTTCAAGGCTACTACGACAATTAAATATAGATACTTAGAAACAATCTGCTCGGATGCAACAAGAAAAACGGGCAACAAAGAGGAAAGAGGTTGACCTGTATGTTACAGAGTCGCTCATATACACTGAGTTACTTAATACAATGAATGATGGAGTTGAAGCTTAGGTGGTTTAACTTCAGTAGCAGGTCAAAGATCAGCTAATAAAAATCGAATACTGTTTTAAAAATCTATCAACCTCGGCCCCATTATTACTTGGAGACTTCGTCTTAATAAATCTAAAATAGACAAATGTAGCAACGACTGTAATAGAAGAGAGAATCCGGGAGCCAGTCTTAATGAACCGTATAACTCACAAAAAATACCAACACTACAACAAATTCGCCTTATGCCAGCAAAAAGCAGGACCGAACAGACCTTATGTTCACAAATAATGATGATCTGGTGCAGAACATAATAGTGTGTCAGTAAAATACTGACTGCAATTCGTTGAAAAAAACTTATGCATCTGCTGTGTAATAAATATTTAGCTCCAGTATGTAAATTTTGGGTACCTGTAATATACCTGAAGGGAATTTCGAAAGTCTTCCTACTACCGCAGCCAGACCACAGGCTAGGCTTTCCTGCTGCTTGCCTGATCAGCCAGGGTGTTGTTGTTGCCGGCCCCTTGGCCCACATAACTATCCCAGCCTGGCCGATCTAGCACTTGGCGGGG